>NC_080541.1:173081501-173381501 GCF_028640845.1 Ahaetulla prasina
AGGCTCAAGATTGACTCATCCTTCCAAGGTCAGTAAAATGGAGACCCAGATTGTTGGGGGCAATATGCTGACTCTGTAAACCGCTTAGAGAGGGCTGTAAAAACAGTGTGAAGTGGTATATAAGTGCTATTGCTATTGCTACTTTGATACCAAAGAGGTGGATGAAAAGTAATCAGATCAGATGGTGTGACTTCCTTTTATCTCTTTCATTGATGGAGTTGCTACAGTCAGTTAAGCATCTTGGCTCCAATTGCTCCCGGTTATAGTGATGAAAAATGCTTCATTTCATTAGTATACAGAAACTGCAATGGGAACAAATTCTTACTGCTTTGCAAGTCTGCATAGCACTTATCTCATGCCGTATGTTAGACAGAGACCTGCCAGTCATGTGCTTGGCTTTATTTATTCTCATAGCAGGACAAAAGCCCCAGTGAATTACCAGACCCTGGAAAGAACACAGATATTATTTCTTAGTTGAGTCTTGTAGAGATGAAGAAGCTAACATTTTATATTACTTCTTAATCAATGGGAATTGAATTTCGAGATAAGTAGGACATGATTTCCCAGGTAATAGAAAAATCAACAAGATAGGAAGTACTAGCAACATTGTGGGAAAGATGACTTGCGCATGAGGGCATATTTGGGTATTTTGCTTACCTAGAGCACACATAGAGGGCAGAAGGCATGTGAGATCCAAGTGTCCAGTCTTTTTTGGCTGCCCAAACAAAAATGACCATGGATGGTGGTGTCCAGTAGCCAAAAGAGAGAACTGGAGACAATGTCATCAGAATAAGTCTTCTAAGTACATCTAATGAGACAACAATATGACATGGTTAGCAGAATGTGAAGATGAGCCTCAGAATGTAAGACTAATCTGAAGAGCTGAAAATAAAAGAGGCAGGGTATCTATCTGTTGCACTTCTTTGAAGCTTCTGCTTTAAATAAAACAATCTTAAGCAGATTATCTACGTGAAACCCATGAGTGGGCATTTTATGCCATTCATCCTATCTGCCTGGAGTTGAACTTGGCACTATTAGTCAAGGTATTCTAGTACAGTCAAGTTGTTACAGGTGAATTCCTTCAGTGAACAGGATATTTGACTTAGGAGGGTCAGGCAATCTAAAAAGGGGTAATTTCTTACTCAAAGCATAGTAGTTGTGTGTGTATAACACCCACCCACCCACACACACACCCACACCCACACACCCACCCACACAATATTCATATATAGGCCAAGTAAAGTAGATGTGTCAAGTTGCTCTGAAGTACTGATAGGTGGTCCTGCAAATATCTAGGTTCCAAGTCAACGCACAACTTCAGGGTTTCACAGGTTGAGACCGCTATTTTGAATTAGACTTATAAGCTTACAGGGAGCCAATGCAGTATTTGAAAAACCTGTGTTATATGGCATTGGTGGCTCTCACCACCAAGTAGGCAAGCTGCTTAAGGAGATGTCTTCTTCTTCTTCTTCTTTTTTTACTAATGATATAATACAAGATCAAAGTGCAATAAATAAGCACAGTAAATGTTACAAGGTAAAAAGGTAAAATAAACCTTGGGTTAAAAGATTCATAACTCTTGGGAAAAATTAAGAAGGTCATAAAATGACATCAATATCGGTACTAAGTGAGCTTCACACCAAAAGGTCAATACTGACCTGGATGAACTCACAGATACTGTAACATCATATGTCAGCTTCTGTGAAGACCTATATGTACCTCCAAGGAACTTGCGAATATACAGTAACAACAAACCTTGGTTCACACCTAAACTTAAGCAGCTACGACATTCCAAAGAGGAAGCCTACAGAAAAGGTGATAAAATGCTGTACAATCAGGCCAGAAATGCACTAACAAGGGAGATCAGAACAGCAAAAAGAAGCTACTCTGAAAACCTAAAGAATCAGTTTTCAGCAAATGAACCAGCAAACATGTGGAAAACTCTTAAAAATATCACTGGCTATGGCAAACCTCCTTCCCAGGCTGAAGGTAATCAACAACTGGCAGATGACCTGAATGAGTTTTACTGCAGGTTTGAAAGGAAACTACAGCCACCTATCTCCACAACCCCCATCTCAGACACACCAACAACAGCCAAGCCTCCTACAACTCACCCCATTCCATTGGGTTCACAACCCCTAGTGATCACAGAAAAGGAAGTGCAGGACCTATTTTACAGACAAAAGCCAGGAAAAGCTCCAGGTCCAGACGAGATAACTCCTTGCTTAAAAGTCTGTGCTGACCAATTGGCCCCCATCTTCACCCATATTTTCAATAAATCACTAGAGATGTGCTATGTTCCTTCTTGCTTCAAACGCTCTACCATCATCCCAGTGCTGAAGAAGCCCCCCATCAAGGAACTGAATGACTACAGACCAGTTGCTTTAACATCTGTAGTCATGAAAACCTTTGAAAGGCTAGTGCTTTCCTACTTGAAAACCATTACGGATCCGCTGTTAGACCCCTTGCAATTTGCATACCGAACCAATAGATCAACAGATGATGCTGTTAATATGGCTTTGCACTACATCCTACAACATCTTGAGTCTCCAAAGACCTATGCAAGGGTCCTCTTTGTAGACTTTAGTTCAGCATTCAATACCATCATTCCAGACACTAAGCTAAACCAGCTACAGGTACCAGAACAGACTTGTAAGTGGATCACAAGCTTCCTAACAAACAGGAAGCAGCAGGTGAAGCTAAGCAAGATCACATCAAATACCTGTACAATTAGCACAGGGCCCCCCCAAGGCTGTGTGCTCTCCCCACTTCTCTTCTCTCTGTATACCAATGACTGCATCTCCAACGATCCATCTGTCAAGCTACTGAAGTTCGCAGATGACACAACAGTTCTGCAACCCAACAAGACAGACACAGACTTCAGAGGATAATTAGAACTGCAGAAAAAATAATTGTTACCAACCTGCCTTCCATTGAGGACCTGTATATAGCACGAATCAAGAAGAGGGCCGTGAAAATATTTACAGATCCCTCACATCCAGGACATTAACTGTTTCAACTCCTACCCTCAAAATGACGCTATAGAGCACTGCACAACAGGACAACTAGACAGTTTTTTCCCGAAGGCCATTACTCTGCTAAACAAATAATTCCCTCAACACTGTCAAACTATTTACTAAATCTGCACTACTATTAATCTTCTCATCGTTCCCATCACCAATCTCTTTCCACTTATGACTGTATGACTGTAACTTTGTTGCTGGCAATCCTTATGATTTATATTGATAGATTTACTATCATTTGTGTTGTAAATGTTGTACCTTGATGAACATATCTTTTCTTTTATGTACACTGAGAGCATATGCACCAAGACAAATTCCTTGTGTGTCCAATCACACTTGGCCAATAAAAAATTCTATTCTATTCTATTCTATTCTATCCTATCCTATCCTATCCTATCCTATCCTATCCTATCCTATCCTATCCTATCCTATCCTATCCTATCCTATCCTATCCTATTCTATTCTATTCTATTCTAATGACAATCCCTTCCACATTCAAAGACAGCACTTTATCATGCTTGGGGGAAATGAGTGAAAATAATATCATAATAAGATAGTTTTGTGTATAAGTGGAATACCAGTAGCCCTTTTAGTTATGTCCAATATCAGTTTACAGTACAATTGTTCTGGAGACAACTTCTAAGGCTGCCACTTCCTGAAGCTGGCCAATCCCAAGATCAAGAGAACTGTTAAGACGTGCATTAAAGAACAAAAAGAAGATGGCCAACACCTGTCATTAGACTTCCTTCCTTCCTTCCTTCCTTCCTTCCTTCCTTCCTTCCTTCCTTCCTTCCTTCCTTCCTTCCCTCCCTCCTTCCTTCCTTCCATAGTCCCATCGTGTTGACTATGGGAGCAAACACAATTTCAACTGAATAGGACATAAATTCATTTTAAAGTTGTCAGTGATAGTTTAATAAGCAACATTTTATGGGAATTTAATCTAGAGGTTACCTGAGCATAGGTAAACTATCTTAGATTAGAAAGAGTTTCAGTCAATTTACAAGTTACATCAAGTGAAGGCATTTTGTCTGATATAAATAAAAATAACCTGGTGAAATTTTCTGATAGTTAGAACAATTAATCAGTGGATCAAATTTCTTCCAGAAGTTGTGAATGCTCCAAAACTAGAAGTTTTTAAGAAGAAATTGGACAACCATTTGTCTGAAATGTTACAAAAAGGTATATATTACAAAATATGATTTACTCCTTCAGAACATAATTCAAGAATAATTGCTATTTTAACTAAAATATTCCTTTTTTAAAAAAAAAAACCCATTTTATTAAAGTATTTTTCAAATATAATGGGAAATACATTAATATAGTAAACGTGAAAAAGAAAAAAAAGGAAAGAAAGACAGACAAAAAAGGAGATAGAAAAAAGAAAAGAGAATATAAAGTACTTTTATATATATGAAAACGTGGGTTCTGATCTTCTTCTTAACAGTTATATATAATTATATAAAAATTCTAATCCAGTCATTGATGAATGACCTTTTTCTAATCAAAAATCCGTTGGCCTTTTTGGCAAGTTCTATCAATTTCATCAACCATTTCTCCATAATGAATCTTTCAATCTCTGTGCATCTGATAATCTCACCACAGTAATTATATACTGAAATAATATTCCATGAAGTTGATTATCTATATACTAAAATTCTCTTTTGGCATGATCTTTAATTGGGCCAAATGGTGAATCATAGGGCAATATATTTTGAAGCAAGATAACTCAAATAATTTAACTTGCAGAACGTATCCAAAAACCTGGATTTCCAGGGAAGAATTCTCTGCTCTTTTTTTTTAAAATCCGTGTAAAACAATGATTAGAACTCAAGTGTGTTCTGTTTATTTTGATCTGCATTTCATAGTAAAACCCAGCTAATCCCTAAAATTGTGATTGTAGTAAAACTGGTATGGCAGCACAGCATAGAACAGCAATTCATTTTTAAATTGTGTATGCAATGGGTCCCAACTGTAACCCATGGGAAAGAAATCTATCTGAGGCCTTGGCATACCATTATCAGTTAGAATATATCATTCTGGGCTAGCTGGATAAAAGCCTTATCTAATTTAAGGCAACTTCCTATGTCTTCCTAGAAGATCTGAATATAAATCTCACCCCAAAGAGATCATGCAATTCTCCCACTCCTAACTAAATAATTTCATCTTAATTTGCCCCCACCCACCCACCCTCAGGCTATTAGCATACACATTGTATTTTGAACCTCTTGTTTCATTCATGAGCTTTCCAGTTGAATCAGTTCTTAAAATTTTACTCATCCATCCCCAAGACAAACAATAGGACATGACTGCCCATCATTTAAGCTAAAAAAGTCATGATGACTTTGAGAAGCGGCCTGTACTACCTTGTTTTGTTTTTGCAGGGCAGAGTATTATAAATGGATGCTGGGATCCTGGAAAGGCTGACATTTCCACAGATCCCCAGGGACTGGCTTGCCATTTGTCAAAAGGGTTTCAACTATCTGCTTGTTCAATGCAGCCTGAGAATCTCTGAATAGCAGCAGGCCTACTCGTTCTCAGTGGGAATACGAGCAGATTATGATTTTCCAATTAGGAGGTCTGAAAAACTGGTGTTCTCTTCACTCCCAGCCTCACTATTTCCCAGGCTACACTGCCGTGTAGAATCTGTTCTTTTTCCAAAATAAACAGTTGAAAGTACACAAGAGACACAGGTAAATTATGCAGGAGTGGAAAACAGACAGACTGTATGGAGATTCCTGTTTCTCTGTGGGTTTGCCTTCATGTCCCTCTAATTCTAATATGAGCACTTTGCTCTCTCCTCATGATGTTGCTTTAATCTCACCCCCAGCTTTTTGCTGAGGCAGTTTAAACTGCCCTGAGGTATTAAAATACTTTAAAATACTATTTTCTCTGATGTCCTGGCACATTTTTTTTGCCTGTTCATAATTTGTCATGCTTTACTCATGATTTGGTCTGATGGAGTCATGAGTTAGGATTTCTCCTATCCTCCATTCTGGTTGCTGGAAACCGCCCTTCCCAGCTATTTGGACTTGGTCTATTGGAGACACTAGTCTGCTGGCTTGGCCAAATCATCTGCTCATTTAATGCCCCGCTGTCCTCTTTCATAGCACTTGCCAGATCTTATGTATCCACCTACACTGTATCAACCTGCTCCATCCTGTGTTAGGAAAATGGATTTGTGGTTGTGTTTTGCTGATTGATGGCACTGGAAGGAGGGGAGATGAAGCTGAAATCCCTCAAGGCCTTTTATAAACTTTTTTGGGGGAACTTTTAAGTCAGTTTTTGACCCCTGATGATTGCCTGGATAAGTTCCCTCAGTTTTCTTGGCAAGATTTCAGAAGTGGTTTGTCATTGCCTGCTTCCTAGGGCTGCGAGAGAATGACTGGTCCATGGTCGCACAGTTGGGTTTGTGCCTAAGGTGTCATTAGAACTCATGGTCACCTGGTTTCTAGTCCCAGTGGCTGATCCACTATACCAAACTGGCTTTATTTTTCAATCTTATCTCATATGAAATCAATAAGGACAGTGCAATGTCCAGCTTCCTTTCTGTCATGTAGAACAGGGGTCTTTTTTTCCCTTTTAAAAGCATTTTTTAACAACCTATTTCGCCGAATGGGTTGTAAAAAATGCTTTTAAAAGGAAAAAAAAGGCTCTGGAGATCCTGTAGCTCAGCTGTGATCGTCAGAGTCTTTTTACCTTTTAAAAGCATTTTTTATAATCTATTCCTACTGTTCGGGCGGGAAAAGCGAACGAACTGGAAAGAAGTGGCAAGCGGGCAAGTGGGCGATTGGGTGGGCATGGGTGGGGGGTGGGGGGCAGGGATTTTTGCTACCAGTTCTCCAAACCACCACCTGCCATTGCTACTGGATTGGCTGATCTGGTCTGAACCAGGAGCATTTCACCCCTGAATGTGCCCATCTATCAGCCTACAATAAACACCCTTCTTTTATTCAAAAGGATTGTGGCCATAAAGAACCAATTCATTGGTATCACTGCAAAGCCCACCCTGGAAGTCTGGCTTCTTCTAAGCATTATGACCATTGGAGCACCAGGAAGCTTATCTTCAGTCCATACCTACAGCTGCTCACTTGATTGCCATCCAGAGCAAAGAGACTAAAGCATTTCTCTGAATAATCTGATTTCTTCCCTTCCCCTCTTCCTTGTTAATCTGATTTAAAATAAAATAAAATTCCACAATCTGACCGAATCAGCCATCGGTTGTTGTGGTTCTTGTGTCTGGGTATCCAAGGCAAAAATCTCTCTTCAATGTTATGGTAATGCAAGAGGTCTATTGCCACTGCTAAGCAGATGCAGTCTGGTAAATAAAGAGCTTGTTTAACAGACAGCAAAGAGGAGACGGAAGCTTTTGTTAAGGCACTTGCTGGGGTTTTAAGTGCACTTGTAAGGAAACAACAGTGTGTAACTGGAGTTCATTGACTGCAAGTAGAAGAGATTAGATGCATTTCATTTGCTTCTGATGGGTGCTCCTCCTCCCCTTTCAGCTTAATTATGGAAGTGACTTGGAAGTAAGCTCCGACAATCAATCCCCTAGCCTTAGAAAAGATGTTTTTCAAGTGGTCCTTGGCTTGGGTGGCTGCTGGGAACAGAACTCACCAGGGATCTTCTCGCTAGGTAACATATGAAGGAGAAGGCCTTGATTCCTGATGGCTGCAAGATGAGAGAGCAGATGGATTCAGCACAGTATCCACTCTCAGCTGCAGTGACCAAAAATATGACACCATGACCCAGGACTAAAATAGTTTGCATTTGCATGTAGCAACAGACTCAAATAGATAAATCATAGCATGAATTATCTCACATTGCTTGTGTTATCACTTAACTCTCTCTCTCTCTCTCCCTCCCTCCTTCCACTCTCATCTGTCCATTCATCTATCTATCATCTATTCATCTATCATAAATTTTGTTTCCTGATGGAAAAGTTGATGAGCTGTGTGGGCGTGTGAATAGATTGTGCAACTGTATGAAAGAGAAAGAAAACAAGGTTATGTTTATATAGCATTCTTAAATTGATGGCAAATTCAAGCTAACGACTGTTCATTGCAGGGGTGGGTTCCACTTCGCTACCAGTTCGCAACCGGAGCGCGCGCGCTTCTACGCATGCGCAGGTCGCATTTGATGACATCTGGGCGGGTGAGTGGAGCCTCCTGTTGCCGTTACTACCGGTTCGCAAGGACAGGACTGAATCAGTAGAAACCCACCACTGGTTCACTGCCCTGAGTCATTGGTTTGAGATGGGCAGCTATAGACATTGAATAAATAAATTCACCCATTTTCTGGATTTGCACAATATACTAGGTAATACAATTAGATTGACCAAAGGCACATGACACCATAACAGCAACTGCTCCCACCCCTTATCAAGATTAATTCTAACCAAGCTTAGTACCATGCACAGTGCAAATGTGTCTGCTAGGTTGCTATTTGCTCCGATTAAAACTGCTGTATATATAACACGTATGTATGAATGGGATATATATGTGAATGGGATGAGAGTAAATGACAGTATGAATGGGTTTTATATATAAAAATGAGAATGAGATTTATATATGAATGTATATGTGCAATATAAATAAATCCAAAAGTAAGAGTGATATAATAGTGAAGGTATTGGATTTAGGACTGGGGAGATGCAGGTTAAAATCCACTATCAACCACAGAATCTCATTAGGCACTTATAGCAATAGCAGTTAGACTTATGTACCACTTCACAGTGCTTTAGAATCCTCTCTAAGTGGTTTATACAGTCAGCATATTGTCCCTGACAATCTGGATCCTCATTTTACCAACCTCAGAAGGATGGAAGGCTGAGTCAATTTTGAGCTAGTCAGGATCAAACTGCTGGCAGTTGACAGAGTTAGCCTTCAATACTGCATTCTAACCACTGCGCCATCATAACTCTTCAAACCACTTCTCGTCTACCTCTCACATTTCTTGTGGGGAAAAAATAGGAGGTGGAGGGAGGGTTATGTATGTGCCTTGAGCACTTTAAGGAAAGGCAGACGTACATCTGTCTAACCAATACAGCATCTATTGCAAAAAATATTATCAGTTGCTGTTGTCCTGATCTTCCGTAAATAAACCTGGGGAATTGATAACACTGACACCGGGGTTGATCGAAAAATCAATGAAAGGGTATATTAAATAATTACTGGAGACATTTCTTGAGAAGAGGAAGATAAAATGTACTTCTTCAAAAGTCTGCCTGGCTACGCATGCAGACTAAAGAGGCAAAAAATATTGTGATAATCCTAGAATGCCAAAGAACACCATATCCACTTTTCCAAAAATTACTTGGGTTGTATAGGTTACAAATTAACCCTGTTCAACCAATCTAGGGTATTGAGACTCAAGAGAAGCACAGATCTTGCTGCATTTCTACATCCAGGAACAACAGCTGCCCCCCCCCTCCACCAATTTACATGCAAACACCAGATTTTTTTTAAAGTCAAATATTATGGAACAATATTTGGAACAAATTGCCTCTAGAAGTTGTGGCTGCCCCAATACTGGAAGTTTTTAAGAAGAGAGTGGATAAGGTTTCCTGCCCGAGGAGGGTTGGACTAGAAGACCTCCAAAGTTCTTTTCAATTATGTTATTCTGTACTTTAAGTCCTATTTCCACAAACTGCATTATTCTTTGTTTTAATTCTATAATGAGTAGGACAAATAAAAAATAATAATCTACAATCTTGAGGCTAAAGTGGAGATACAGGGTAATGGCAGGGGAAGGGAGCATTAATTAAGTATTCTACCAGCTATTTTCTTTGCAGACTGATAATAAATAAATTGTCTTTATGCAAGTCTTAAACCAGGGGTCCCCAACCTTGCAACTTTAAGCCTGGTGGACTCCGCCAGGCTTAAAGTTGCCAAGGTTGGAGACCCCTGTCTTAAACAACATACCTGCTTCTCCTATATGCTTCTTTTCTATCACCAGGTGGCATCACTGAGCAATTGAAATACTCTGGTTTCATTCTACATTAGAGATCTTTCAAGAGCATTTTAGATATATATGTGTGCATTGCTCTTACAAACTGTAAATAAAAAATTATGGGTAATAGGGAAAAAATCCACACCCAATTTTAAAATGTAATGAAACAAGGAAGAGAGAGAAAAAAATTACATATTTGTGGGGTCCTTTGTGCTTTCTGAGCTTGGTTGTTTTCTTGAAGATGTTTAATTGCCAAACGAGATATCATCAGTAGAGAATGTGGTTTGCTCTGAATTTATATATTAATATATATTATGAAATATTACTATACCATTATAACACTATATACCATATATACCATATTAGTATAATAATGCTATACTATAATATTTTATATACTAGTACTAGTATATAAAATGAGAAAAAGCCTACGTCATACTGCTACTGATGATATTACCTAATTTGGTAATGAAACATCTTCAAGAAAACAACCAAGCTCAGAGAACCCCAGGATCCCCACAATCCAACCCTGAGCTACACATATTTTCTTCTACCAATACATATATGTACATGTGTGTCTCTCTATATGTATGTCTCTGCATGTAGAGGAGTGATGGCGAACCTTTTTGCTGTCGCATGCCAAAAGCGGGGAGAGCACGGAGGTCCTGTGCATGCCTGCCCACACCCATAATTCAATGTGCCCCACCCCCCGCACATGCACATGTGACCCCCCCGGTGCTCCCCCTGCTTTTATTATTATTTATTATTATTTTTTATTATTTATTAAATTTTTATGCCGCCCTTCTCCCGAAGGACTCAGGGCGGTGTACAGCCAACGATAAAACAAAATATATACAATTAAAACAACATTTAAAACATAGCAAATTATAAAGGCTGATAAATTAAAATTTAGATTTTAAAATTTTAAAATATTAATAAACCCCAAATTTAAAATTCTACACTATTATGCCAGTCCCGCTTGAATAAATAGGTGTGTTTTAAGCTCACGACGGAAGGTCCGAAGATCAGGCACTTGACGTAGGCCACGGGGAAGTTGATTCCAGAGCGTCGCTGCCCCCACAGAGAAGGCCCTACTCCTGGGGGCCGCCAGCCAACACTGCTTGGCGGACGGCACCCTGAGGAGACCCTCTCTGTGAGAGCGTACGGGTCAGTGGGAGGCAAAGGGTAACAGCAGGCGGTCCCGTAAGTACCCGGATCCTAAGCCATGCGATGCCACGATGGGGCCCGGTAGGCCCGTTTTTCACCCTCCCCAAGCTCCAGAGGCTTTCTAGGAGCCTGAGGAGGGCAAAAATGGCTTTCCCCCCCCCAGAGGCCCTCCAGAGGCTGGAAACGGCCTGATTTCTGGTGGAACTGAAAGGCCCGTTTTTTGCTCTCCCCAGGCTCTAGAGGGCAAAAATGGCCTTCCCTACCCCCTGGAGGCCCTCTGGAGGCTGGAAATGGACCTCCAGAGGGACCTCCAGTTTCCTAACTTGAGGTCTGGAAGGCCAAAAGTCAGCTGGCTGGTGTGTGCATGTGCGCTGGAGTTGAGCTAGGGCAATGCTCACATGCCCACAGATATGGCTCCGTGTGCCACCTGTGGCACACATGCCATAGGTTCATCATCACAGGTGTAGAGTTTGGGAAGACCCTAAGAAAACACTAAAGTCCAAAAGCAGACTTTGGATGGAAATAGTTGAGAGAATGTATGTAGAGATGGAGAAACGATGGTCTTTGGAAACTTCTGCTACATCCTATTTTATTAGGGATTCTGCTTACCCACTAAAAAAAAAATACTACACAAAAAAGTCAGAGTTTGTAGCTCTGTAGCTTCTCCCCTAGAGGCTTTAGGCAGAAACAAGCACTTACCAGTTTATCTGTCTGATCAATTTGTGTTTTTTCTGCATTGATCAGATATCAAGGTATTCTATTTGATGGCCTACTGTACAAACCTTTGTTCAGATTACTGTACAAACTTTCATCCAGGCCTGCGAGTCTATGAATGCAAAAATAGTCATTCCAAGCTGAATGAACTTTGAAAACTAAATTGCAAATGCCAGAAGAACTTCATTTTCCATACTGAAGATGGAGAGGAAAGACAGCATCTCAAGAATTGATAAACTACTATCAACCATGTCATTGAGGACCAATTGTGTGTTATGTGGCATTCAAATAATAACCTTCAGATCAACATTTGGTCTAGTAGTTAAGGTACCAGGCTTCAAAGCGGGAGACCATGAATTCAAGTCCTGCCTTAGTGATATGTTTGTGACCAAGACCCAAGTAGTGATTACTAAACACAATTCAGTCCTCAACAAACTTATTTTATTAAAACAGCTGAGAATTAAGTCATTCTCAGCTTTGTCCAAAACAAAATTCTTTTTTTTTTTTACTGATCCAAATTATTTACTGTAATTGCAGATGCCTACATAAAAAGAAAAACAAATGCTCCTTCAAAAACTCACAGATTTATGACAGTACTAACACATTACACAATACTATAATATCTGTTTGTTTGGATTTTTACTTAATTTAACCAGCTCTATGACAAGGCCTGGCCTCCTACAATCTCCACTTCTCTGAATACAACAAAATATCTTATGCCACCAGACTTGAAATCCTGGGTTTAGAAAATTTAGAACTACGCTGCCTTTTACATGACCTGAATTTAACTCATAGAATCATCTATTACAATGTCCTTCCTATCGAAGACTACTTCAGCTTCAGTTGCAACAATACACGAGCACACAATAGATTTAAGCTTAATGTTAACCGCTCCAATCTTGATTGCAGAAAATATGACTTCAGTAAGAGAATTGTTAATACTTGGAATACACTACCTGACTCTGTGGTCTCTTCCCCAAATCCCCAAAGCTTCAACCAAAGACTGTCTACTATTGACCTCACCCGATTCCTAAGAGGTCTGTAAGGGGTGTGCATAAGAGCACAAACGTGCCTACTGTTCCTGTCCTATTGTTTCTTTTTTTTTTTTATTCAAAAAGTTTTACAAAATTTTTTCCCCCCCTTTCCCCCCAACCCCTCTCCCTTCACAAACTCCCTCCCCCATCCCCCCCTGACTTCCCGGAACAAGCACAAGGTATAGTTAAAAATAAAACAAACATATGCTAAAAAAAAAAAAATTTCCCCAAAACTATTATACCAATTTTCCCTCTCTAGCTCTGACTTCCTCCTTACATAACCAAAATCCTTCAAAAAATTAACAATAAACAGTAATAAAATATATAGATCAATAGAACAAATTAATCCTAAAATATTTAAAACCAGCTAAAGCATAAAAATCCAATCCAATTCAGAGAATATCTCCCTTATAGCTTCTATAACCATATAATTTCCCCCCCCAAGTCTTTCTTACATAAGATCTTTCGAGAATATTCTATTTAAAATTCAATACAACAGATTATAAAATTTCAATACAGGGAAATTACAATATCTATTCAACTTTAGTCCTTCCTCGTCAAAATCCAGTATAAATCCAAATATCTAGTCTTTTATGATAGTTATAAAACATATAATCAACCCATTTCTTCCAGATCTTCCTCACGTATTGTCTTTCAGGAACACTAATATCTTTTTCTGTTAATATTTAAAAAAAAAAAATTCTTTCAAGGATGATACTTTTGTCTCTTGCCATTTTTTTTGATGCATTAGTCTTTGTCTTTCCTTCATTACTCCTTTTGAAAAGTCAGTCACAATATTTCCTAATAGTTCCTTATGTCCAGAGTTACTGCCGTATATTCCCTCAATCCGAAAAGAGAACTCTTGGAAAGCATTAACCCTGTGAATTTTTCCATTTCGGGAGACAGCCTCCTGTAGCACAAATTCAGGCATTTCATCCAAACTTTTTAAAAAAGGCTTCTTTACATCAACTTGTTTATTCAGGATCCTATCTTCATATTTATCCACTTTTGTTATCTCCTCCATTCCATATTCCAAGTCCTGATTACATTGGTTAATTTCCTCCAAACTCTCATCCAAAACACCTCCATTTTTTCCCAATTCGTATTTTTGAGTAATTAAATACATTCTTTCTGTATAATCCTGTATAAAGTCACGAATCCATTCTTCTGAAAAAACCTTCATGGCAAAGTTCTTGCTGAAAATCCCCTTATAAAATACTTAAACAAACTAAAATAATCCAACAATCCACAGTCCAGTACAATAAGTTAAAATCTCCATTCAGTTTCACTTTCTCAACAAGTAAACGCCATTTTATTTCATTGTGTTGATTGTAGATGAGAGAAATAAAAAAAAAAATAGAAGTCAGATTTAATACTTGCAATTTAAATGACTGATCTTCTGTGTTTATTCCGTCTGCTTATAAATATCCATAACAATCACTTGAAGCAGAAGTGGTCGCTCTCTTCTCTGTCTGCATGAAGCAGAGACACGCTGGGGCTGGAGCTTTTTTTAGAAGGATTTCCAGGGAACTTTCCCTTTCAAGTTCCCCAAACGGGGCCTCTAGAGAGAGTTCTACCTTTCCTTCTTCTTGCTCTTTCCCTTCCCCTTACCGGGGAAGGTACTTTCAGCCGCTGTTTTCGCCGGCTTTTACAGAATCCCAGCGCGGGCGCCCTTAGGGCGTCCTTCGGAGAGAGCGGAGCCACCAGAAGTCCTCCCAAAACAAAATTCTTAATAACCAGTCCATCAACCTTATCACCAACCTTTGATGTCTTCGGCAATCTGCCGAAGGCTTTTCTTGGCAAAACCCCCACAAAATTCAAGAGACACTGACAAGAAGCATGGAAATCAATGTTGCTTCTCTAGAAAGAACCCAACGGCTCATTGCTGCTCTTTTAGGCCTTATGAGAGTGGCCAATCATCTTTGGCCTTACTCCAGAGTTGTTCTTTTTTCTTCAGCTGCTCTTGCCTTCTGGCAGCTCTTCGCATGCATGCACTAGGTTCAGGCTCCTCCTGTTCCTCTGCCTCTCTGCTGTCTGTCTCTGGAGGCTACGGAGTCCATGCATCGCTCCCAAATGGCCCTGGCCCCATCTCTGCCTCCGATGCAGAGCCCTCATCCAGGTCTTCCCCTGACTCCAGGACTGACCCATTGTCCTCCCCAACCTCCTCACTGTCTGACTCCATTGCCAAGTCTATTGTGTTGTGATCCACGGGCTGCTGGCAGATCACAACACGATGAAAAGTCAGCTGGTGACTTTGGGCCAGTCATTTACTCTCCACCCAACCCACCTCATAGGATTGTTGTTGTGGGAAAAATAGAAGGAGGAAGGTGTGTTGGGTATGTTGATCACCTCGAGGTATTTGTAAAAATAACAAAGGCAGGATACAAATAAAGTATGTGGGAGAATACTATTATACTTGACCTTATTGACAATCAAGTTGTTTCTTTCTTCGTTCCCTGGATATGAAGTTCTGGAAGGTTTTAAATCTGAGGAACAAAGGACAGTTCTTCCTGAAGATTATTGTACCACTTTATAAAGCCTTGGTAAGACCACACCTGGAATATTGCAACCAGTTTTGTCCCCACATTAAAAAAAAAGATGCTGAGATTTTGCAAAAAGTGCAGAGAAGAGCAAGTAAGATGATTAAAGACCTAGAGGCTAAAACATAGGAAGAATGGTTGGACGATTTATGTTTGGCTAGTCTAGAGAAAAGAAGGACTAGGGGGGACATGATAGCAGTATTCCAGTATTTGAGAGGCTGTCACAAAGAGGAGGGGGTCAATTTATTTTCCAAAAGCATCAGAGGGCAGGACAAGAAACAATGGATGGGAACTAATCAAGGAGAGAAGCAACCTGGAATTAAGGAGAAATTTCCTAACAGTCAGGACAATTAACCAATGGAACAGCTTTGCCTTCAGACATTGTGGGTGCTTCATTGCTTTTTAAGAAGAGACTGGATGGTCACTTATCTGAAATGGTATAGGACAGTGATGGCGAATCTATGGCACGTGTGCCAGAAGTGCCACGCATCGCCCTCTCTGATGGTATGTGAGCCGTCGCCCCAGTTCAGTTCCGCTGCGCATGCGCACACGCCTCCTGCCAGCCAGCTGGTCTTTTGGTAGCTGCCACACATGCATGTGGGGGGGGAGGCGCATGTGGGGGCCCACCTGCACTTGCGTGGGGTGCATGCAGGGGACTGCGCAAGTGTGGGGGCAGGGCGCATGCACGGAGCCCACGTGCACATTGAATTTTGGGGGTTGGGGAGCTTTGAACACTCGATTCAGAAAAGATTAGTCAGTATAGGATCTCCTGCTTGAGCAGGGGGCCTGGACTAAAAGACCCCCAAGGTCCCTTACAGCTCTATTCTGATTCTAATTCAAGATTTATTTATTTATTTATTTATTTATTTATTTTGTCACAACATCATATAAAAAGGATTATATAGTATGTAAAAGGAAAGAGCTGCTTGGATCCATGAGTGGCGGGGGGGGGGGAGGATACTGGGCTTAATTGGGGAGTGCCTTGAAGGTCTTGGTGCAGAACGTGGCTGGAATTTGGTTACAATTGAATAAATTGACTCAGGTTGACTCAGCCTTCCATCCTTTATAAGGTAGGTAAAATGAGGACCCAGATTGTTGGGGGCAATTAAGTTGACTTTGTATATAATATACAAATGGATGAAGACTATTGCTTGACACAGTGTAAGCCGCCCTGAGTCTTCGGAGAAGGGCGGGATATAAATGTAAATAAAATAAAATAAATAAATAAATAAATAAACATATATATGAGTAAATATTAGGAGGTATAAGCATCAATATATATATAGGAGGAAGAAAAGAAAAACAATAGGACAGGAACGGTAGGCACGTTTGTGCGCTTATGCACGCCCCTTATGGTCCTCTTAGGAATGGGGTGAAGTCAATAGTAGAAAGTTTTTGGTTGAAGCTTTTAGGATTATGGGAAGAGACCACAGAGTCAGGTAAAGTATTCCAAGCACTGATGATTCTGTTACAGAAGTCATATTTTCTGCAATCTAGATTAAAGCGGTTAACATTAAATTTAAATCTGTTGGTTGCTCTTGTATTGTTGCAATTAAAGCTGAAGTAGTCTTTAACAGGAAGGACATTACAATAGATGATTCAGTTAAAAGTTACTTGAAGACCAAAAGATCTTTCTTGTGAGTCATACTCAGTCATAACAAATAGATTCATGAAACTTCTTTCCTTTTTGACTGCAGTTCTCCCATTCTTTGTAGCCTATGACTCTCTTATTAATATGCTTATTTGTACCCTATGACTATCATTAAGTGTTGTAAGTGTTGTGCCTTGATGAAGGCATCTTTTCTTTTATGTACACTGAGAGTATATCCACCAAGATAAATTCCTTGTGTGTCCAATCACACTTGGCCAATAAAGAATTCTATTCTATTCTATTCTATTCTATTCTATTCTATTCTATTCTATTCTATTCTATTCTATTCTATTCTATTCTATTCTATTCTGGGAAACCAAGGCTCTTGAACATATTGGCTGAAAAACAGATAAGCAAGTCTCCCACCTCATTTTCAGCCCAGTCATATTATAGTCATTTTTTTTTGAGAAGGTAGTGATCTTATTTCTTTCCAGTTTTGTGCTGTGGTCCACTGTGGGATTAAATACAGCAATGTAATCTACAAACACATTAGAATGTGCAAAAACAGTAATCCTGCAAAAGAACACATTATCTGGTCTTGTTACTTCATGAAGTAATTTGAATTAATTTTTCCCTAGAGTGGTTAGGGAACTACCGCTGCCTGTCCTTGTCTTTTCTCTTTGGCTAATGAAGCTTCACCACTGGCTGTTCGTGAATTTCTATTAAGATCTCATTATGGAGGTTATTATGAGACAAAACAATTCCAGCTCCTGGGAAAGATGCCTATGAATTTGTAATCGTAAGTCTGTGTCTTTTAGGGATTAGCATTTGAAAGGAATGGAATTCATATATGAACTGGGTGAGCAAAAGGTAATTTCAGTTAGCAAAAAAAAAAAAAAAAGTAGCTATGTAATATTTGATTACCATTTATACATTTAATTTTCCCTTGCTTTCCTAGATAATTGTTTTCCAGAAAATGTGGTTTCTCTTCCTTCTCTAACTTCAGAAAATTAAGCAAGGGATTAAATTACAGACCTTTGATCACTAGATTACATTCCGCTCACAACGTGTCTGTGCATGTTTGAAAATCTCTCTCTCTGTGTCTCTCTGCAAGAGAGAGAGTAAATGACTGAGTCAGAAGGAGGATGGGCAGAATTAAGTTTTTTATTTTGTGTCTAACTCAATGTTACAGAAAGGAGGCATCAGTAAGGTGACGTTTTGATGAGTGTAAATTAAATATTCTGGATAGGAAATAAAGATATTTTTAAAACTCATACATTATTGCAGGGGTCTCCAACCTTGGCAACTTTAAGCCTGGTGGACTTCGACTCCCAGAATGCCCCAGCCAGCAAAGCTGGCTGGGGAATTCTGGGAGTCGAAGTCCTCCAGGCTTAAAGTTACCAAGGTTGGAGACCCCTGCATTATTTCATAGCTACCTAAATCTGCACTCCCTTTTCCAATTCAGGGGGGTACATACATGCAATTTCAAAGCCCAGCTACATTAGCAGAACAGCTTGTTTGATTCTAGCAACAAGCAGAAACAGTTATTCTTCCCATAATTTGCTTAAAGTATCAATTACGTACAATGGAAAATGGATCCTGATATTCTAAACAAGGCTGGGAGATCGTTCAGTTGGTTGGATTAGAGTGGCAATGACTCTGCAGAGTTCTGGAGATAAGATTTTCCAGTCCTACCTGCAGATGCTCAGCATAGAAATAAATTGCCTGATTCAGGTTTGGTGGCCTAGGAAACCAACCATTAAATGCTGTATATAACATATAAACACTGAGCTATAATCCATCCTATACAAAGTAAATTCAATGCAGTCAATAGCTATAGTTCTTAGACTATACTGCTTCATAGTGCTTTATAGCCTTCTCTGAGCGGTTTACATAGTCAACATATTGCCCACAATGGTCTGGGTCCTAATTTTACCAAACCTCAGAAGAATGGAATGCTGAGCCAGACAGGATCGAACTGCTGGCAGTCATCAGAATTAACCTGCAATACTGCATTCTAACCACTGCACCATTGTGGAGCTCTCTGCAATATGTTGCATTCAACAGAGAACTTTAATATGCAGCATAAGAAAATTATCCTGGACTATAACAGGTAATATCATGGATAGGAATATAGCCTACAAGAATGAATTGCAGCACATATGCTTAAACAATGAAATAAATATATAAATAAATAACAAATACAGAAGCAATAACAGCATGATAGTTATTCAAGTCACATTTTATAAGAATAAATAAATTACTCGGTTGACTCTTGTCATAGAAGTAAGGTGCTTGGAGCAAAACACCAGTCTGCAGTTCTCTATAGAAATGTTAACTTTTTCATTTGGCTGCTAGAAGCTATGACAAATACATTTCTCATGCTATAGAGATGTTTTCTAGGGGGAAAAAAATCTATGTGCTTGCTAAGAGTTGACACTGACTTGATGGCACATAATCAACAGTCAGTCAGTTACAGAGATGCTAGAATGACTGCATAGCAAGTCATATTCATTCATTTGAGTGAGCATGTGCGCCCAGATGATTTATCTGAAAGACATCCCCAATTTCGAATTTGGAGGGTGAAAAAGGCTAATTGCAGGTGGCCACCTCTGGTACCCAGTGGACATCAAACAGAATGAATAATGGAGTATTTCATTGTCCCTAATCTTCACCCTGCTTCAAATTGACGGCAAGATGGGCGCATATTTCTGAGTGCAAGCTGCATTTGCTGATAAGTTGCAAGGCTGATAGCCTGGGAAGTCACATGAAAGTGATAATCTGTCACAGGAGCTAGCCACGGGAACATTTTCTGCCCTTGTGCCACTATCTAGGGTAACCTCAGATGGAATGGGCGATCTCCTTCTAATTGCAACTATATGCTCGGAAGGCCCCTCCGCCCTTGGTGGCATTTCTGCTCACCCTTGCCGTTTGTAGATTTGTCAAGAAATGGCTAAAGCGTATCTCACAGAGAAAACAGTTTAACCACAGGCTACCTTTAGGGGCAACTATAATTTGATTCTTACTGAGTTGTCTGAGCCTGAAAGATTTTGAAAGCAAACATATGAATTTCTGAATTCTCAAGCTGCTTCAGAGAGGTTTCAGTAAGATTATCCATTGACATCATACTCTGGTTAACAGCATAGTAGTGAGGAACTTATTATACAAATGTTTATTGTTAGGGAAACACATTTCTAAAACTGAAGTACAGTGGGTCTCAACTTACAACAGTTCATTCAGTGGCTATTCAAAGGTACAACGGCAATGAAAAAAATGACTTATGACTGTTTTTCACAGTTGCGACTTTTGCATGGTCATGTGATCAAAATTCAGATGCTTGGCAACTGGTTCATACTTATGACCTTTGCTGTGTCCCAGGTCCTGAGGTCACCTTTTGCTACCTTCTGACAAGTAAAGTCAATAGGGAAGCCAGATTCAGTAACAACCATGTTACTAACTTATTAACTGCAGTGATTCACTTAACAACTGAGGCAAGCAAGATTGTAAAATGGGACAAAACTCATTTAACAAACGTCTCACTCAACAACAGAAATTTGGGGCTCAATTGTGGTTGTAAGTCCAGGATTACCTGTATCACATTATAGTGTATAGTGTAATATTAAGGCAGTATCAGGGTTTTTCAGTTCAATTATATAGAATGTGAAGGAGGTGTGTTTTTGTTTTATTTTTATAGTTTTCTTATGTATGATGTACGCTGAAGATGGCATTTAATTTCATTGTACGAGGTGCAATGACAATAAAGTAAACTGGACTAAACACTTCATAGATATATAAAGTCAAAGAGTTCTGAGATTGGGATGAAACTTGGAAATGATGTAGTGCCGAAGTAGGTAATTCCCTTTTTAATATGAGGCCTGTTTATTACCTTACAAAGTTATCATTAAAATGGAGGTAAGTGGGAATCTAAATGCAGATGAGGAAGGGTGATAGATTAATGTTGTATTATCCACTCAAAACTGAACTTTATTGTAATTACTTTAAAGCTGTGTGTGTGTGTATCTGTATGAGTGTTTGAGGATGGGGGAGAGAGATCTCATCATGGATCTACCAAATCTGTGTGGTTTTGCTATCAGCATAAAACAGTTAATTTCAAGCAGAAAGGCTTTTAAACAAATATTTCACAAATCTCAGTTATAATTTAACTGCTTTCAAGTGTGATGGTCTTTCGATTCTACAACAGTTTTAAATTTAAATTTGAGTATAAGTACAGGAATTGGCTGTTTAGTCCAGGTAAATTAAAGATGATTAAGCCCCGCTAAAAGTAATGTTGCTGAAATGTGTCGTGATTAATTTATGGTGTTGGATACAGAATGGAATTCTAAATATCAAATTAAAAGTCAATTATATTTCAGTTAAGTGTGTTTAGAATTTCAGCCATAACAAATGCCAACTTTACGCACACTGATTTCCTTCATTGGAATTAAGTCATATTTATATATTTAGGAAGCTTAGTTTTTATTGGTAATATTCATATTGTTGAAATCCAATCAAAATAAATATAACTGTAATGCTGATCAAGAAGCTGTCTCCTCCCTCCCTCCCTCCATTTCTTTTTGAAATGTACATGATCCCCTTCAAAATGAAGTTTTCCTGCTATATAATATTGTCATTATCCTTTTTATTTCAACATCAGATAGGCACATTTCAGTTGAAAGTATGCTACGTCATCTATATATCAGTGTTTCTCAAATTAGATATGTGGACTTCAACTTCCAGAATTCCTAGCAGAATGGATGAGTTCATCTGTATCTAACCAGGCCTTGTTTGTTGCAGGTAACATAAACCAAAGCATAAATCTGTCACGTGGAATAATACAATTCAGAACTGGCCATGTATAGCTCCATTTGCCTGATTGACCCATTAGTGGGAGGAAAAACTAAATTTTCTTCTGTTGTTACAGCTGCCTTCCCAATCGCACATTCTTCAGTCATGGTAAACTATGGTTCTTTTATCTTCCTGCCCAACAGCAGGGACACTGACTAGAATGAATGGTATTTATAGTACATTTTGGAAATGTCTGCCTTAAAGAAAATTGATTCTAGAGGGCTAACTACCAAGTTAATGGTCCCAATTTTTCGAGATTCGGTGACCAAAAACTGAATTGTATCATTAGAGGATATCTTTCAATGGTCTGAGTGTTAGACAAGAAACTTCTATTCAATCATGGAGTTCAATCTAATTTTTCCATATTATCTTATGGAGGTAAAATGAGATGACATGTATTGCAATTATTTGAATGAACAAACATTCTGGAAAGGTATAATAGTGTGCATTTGTTTCTCTTTGCTAATTTTTTTTTTAAAAAAACCTTAGTAATCCATTTTTGGGTGGTGTTAGAGGTTTGTGTATGGGGCAGGATTATATGTTTCAATGCACATTTATGTCCAATCTTCTGAATTTTTTATAGTACCGTCCCAATTTATATCATTGGTATTTCATGCCACATCCATCAATGCCAACATAATTAAGACACATTGAACAAACTTTCTCTTAGACAGATCCCTTTCCTGTTCTCTGAACAGAATGGTGTCCTGCATCTATTTCCCAAAACTGAAAGAAAATTCTTGTCCATTTTCCTTCCTCGAAACAGATGAAAAAAGTTGAACGCCTGTCTGTGTATTCTGCTCTCTAGCTTTAGTGATAAAATGAAAAAAATATCTTGGGCAATTGCTGAAGTTCTTGTTTGCGGCAATAATTCTTATTCCTCTTTAAAGATTTATTTTCATTGGTTCTCTGAGCTGTCCTATATATCAACAGTGTACAATTTTGGTTTCTCAGCCTTCTCAGCCTTTCTTTGCCAAATACTTAAAAATACTTCCGCCTTTTTTCCCCCTCTGGACTCTCTCCAAGCCATGAATGAGCTGCCAAAAACTCAACCCACAAACCTCTCAGTAGTGCAGGAAGCAAGGAGGAGTGGTAAACATCACTCTGTTCTCTCCTTAAAGGGTTCTGGAATGTTTGTGAGGGACAACCTCCAAATGATGGTTTGATAATTAAACAGGCTAATCTAGGTGTGGCCTGCATAGAAACACCTTCAATCACCTGATTGCCCAGTTGGCTTTCTTGCCTTTTTCAGGGAAGGAGTAATTTTACTTCTGTCACCACCAACGAATGTAAGTTATTGATCCTGCAAGTGGCCTCTGTATGCCACCATCATGAAAACTTTTCTGTTTGTTATCCTTTGTCTTTTTGCTGCTTGGGATCCTGTGAACTGCCAAAAAGGTAATATATTCCATTTTAGATATTTGCTTTGAGTTGGATAGGTTGCATATGGCAGCTGATGTTTCCTTCTATAGATTTCTTTTATGTGCTTATTTTCTTCACACAGTTACTTCTCTTCACCTCAGTTCCCTCTTGGCTTGTCTGTTGCATTTCTGTTTTTAGCTGTAAAAAATTAGCACTTTGTAGAGTTAATATTACCAGGAATTGGTATACTGCTTGAAAGAGTTATTTGAGCTTGAATAAACAAATTACAGCACATTATAATGCCTGCTTTATTTCTTTCTCCATTGTTGATATGTTTTATCTGGCTTTTAAATCCAAGATTACTAGAATTGCTTTTCATGTTTTGAAAAAACGAAAGAGGAAACAGATCCTAAAAAATACATGGTTGTATAACATTGACAGATGCTAACTTGTATGTAGAGATACAAATTTTGAAATAATTTCTGTAGATATTCAATATATAATAGCCATAACTTCTGGGTAGGCAGAGTTTAGGTGCACCTGTCCTGCAACTTGGAAGAATTTTATTTATTTTATTTATTTATTTTATTTAATCAAATTTTTATACCGCCCTATCTCCCGAAGGACTCAGGACGGTTTACAGCCCGATAAAAATACAAATATAATACAAGATAAAACACTAATTAAAAATCTTATTTAAATAGGCCAAAATTTAAAATTACAATTAAAATGATAAAACCCCATTAAAATTAAATTTAAAATTAAAATTCTAGTCCAGTCCTGCACAAATAAATAGATGTGTTTTAAGCTTGCGGCGGAAGGTTCGAAGGTCAGGAAGTTGACGAAGTCCTGGGGGAAGTTCATTCCAGAGGGTGGGAGCCCCCACAGAGAAGGCCCTTCCCCTGGGTGTCGCCAGTCAGCACTGCCTGGCAGACGACACCCTAAGGAGACCCTCCCTGTGAGAGCGCACGGGTCGGTGGGAGGCAATCGGTGGCAGCAGACGGTCCTGTAAGTAGCCCGGCCCTAAGCCATGGAGCGCTTTGAAGATAGTTACCAAAACCTGGAAGCACACCTGGAAGGCCACAGGCGGCAGTACAGTCTGTGCAGGAGTGGTGTCACATGGGAGCCATGAGGGGCTCCCTCTATCACCTGCGCAGCCACATTCTGGACTAACTGGAGCCTCCGGGTGCTCCTCAAGGGAAGCCCCATGTAGAGAGCATTGCAGTAATCCAGGCGAGATGTCACAAGAGCATGAGTGACCGTGCATAAGGCATCCCGGTTCAGGAAGGGGCGCAACTGGCGAACCAGGCGGACCTGGAAAAAAGCTCTCCTGGAGACGGCCGTCAAATGGTCTTCAAAGGACAGCTGTCCATCCAGGAGAATGCCCAGGTTGCGCACCCTTTCCATTGGGGCCAATGACTCGCCCCCAACAGTTAGCCGCAATTGCAGCTGGCTGTACCGGGGTGCATCCACAGCCACTCTGTCTTGGAGGGATTGAGCTTGAGCCTGTTTCTCCCCATCCAGACCCGTACGGCCTCCAGGCACCGGGACAGCACTTCGACAGCTTCGTTGGGGTGGCCCGGTGTGGAAAAGTACAGCTGAGTATCATCAGCGTAGAGTTGGTAACTTACACCGAAACCACTGATGATCTCACCCAGCGGCTTCATATAGATGTTGAACAAGAGGGGCGAGAGAATCGACCCCTGTGGCACCCCACAAGTGAGGTGCTTCGGGGTCGACCTCTGCCCTCCCGTCAATACCGTCTGCGACCAATCAGAGAGATAGGAGGAGAACCACCGATAAACGGTGCCTCCCACTCCCAATCCCTCCAGCCAGTGCAGCAGGATACCATGGTCGATGGTATCAAAAGCCGCTGAGAGGTCTAATAGGACCCAAGGCAGAGGAATAACCCCTATCCCTGGCCCTCCAGAGATCATCAACCAACGCGACCAAAGCCGTCTCCGTGCTGTATCCGGGCCGAAAGCCGGACTGGAACGGGTCTAGATAGACGGTTTCATCCAGGTACTGGGGTAATTGACGTGGCACCACACTCTCTACAACCTTCGCCACAAAGCGAAGGTTGGAGACCGGACAATAATTACCTAAAACAGCTGGGTCCAGGGAAGGCTTCTTGAGGAGAGGTCTCACCACTGCCTCTTTCAAGGCGGCAGGGAAAACCCCCTCCAACAAAGAAGCATTTGTAATCCCCTGGAGCCAGCCTCGTGTCACCTCCTGTGTGGCCAGCACCAACCAGGAGGGGCACGGGTCCAGTAAACATGTGGTGGCATTCAACCTCCCCAATAACCTGTCCATGTCCTCGGGAGCCACAGGGTCAAACTCATAAAGTTTTCCATAATATAAAAGGAAATAAACTTACAATAGACAGAAGATATAAATATATGCTTCGGGGAATCAGTTGAACACATGTGAGATTACTTGCTGAAGCTAAAGAAATCTATTTCCTGGCCCTGAGTCAACTGTGAGCCAAAGAAGGCTGGCACAGTAAACTCACATATGTAAATGAAGAGCGGGCATAAACTAAAAATGTCGTAAGCTGGGAAACTTCAGAGCAATCCTGTGTGATGACTATCTGAAACATTTGATTTGCATGCAATAATGATGGGATTTCCAAATGACACTGATGCTTCTGGTGAAAGAAATCCTGTAACAAAAAGGAATTGCTGGAAGAAGGATGAGTTCAGACACTGGTTTCTCATCCTACTAGGTGATGTAATTTAGCAGTAAAATTTATATGGATATTACATGCAATAAAAATGACAAGATTTCCCAGATTTTAGTTTCATAACTCTTTAACAATCTCTATCCGGATAAAACAAGATAGGTAGGTCTTAGTAGTGGAAAACTTTGCAGCCAGGACTGAGAATATACCAGGTGGAAAGTGGCCATTATTATTCTTCCCACTGATGTTGCCCTATTAATTCCACTTATTGAAAAAAAGCAAAGGGGATTTCTTCTTTTCATATGACATGGAGCAGAAAAATAAAAAAGGGAAAGGGAAACAGAGGGGGAAGGAAAGAAAAAAAACACATCATCTTTTGCTGTCTCAAAATCTTTTTTGTCTCATGGTGACCAGATCTGGACACAAGTGTAATCTTACTAAGGTACTAAAACTTCACTTGATCTTGATACTGTTCTTCTGTTGATGCAGCCTAGGATTGCACTGGCTTTTTTGACAGCTGCAGCACATTGCTGGCTCATACTCAAGTGGATGTCCATTAGGACCCCTAGAATTGCCTCACAGTTACTGCTGTTGAGACACATACCACCTATTCTACACCTGTGCATTTGGTTTTCTTCTCTAAGTGTAAAACCTTACTTTTCTCACCACTGAATTGGTCTTTGCTGAATAGGGTCCAGTGTTCAAGTCTGTAAAGATCTTTTTGTATTTTGAGTCTATCTTTTAAAATGTTGGCTATTCGCTCCAGCTTGGTGTTGTCTGGAAAGTTGATACGTTTCCCTTCTATTCCCTCATCTAAACTATAAATGAAGGTGTTGAAGAATTCTGCACCTGAGACAGAACCTTGGGGTACCCTCCATGCTTCCCTCTATGTAGATGTAGTTCCACTGAAGAACTACATACTGAGCGCAGTTGATCAGTCAGTTATGAAACCATCTGGTATTGATGTTGTCTATCCCACATTTTTCTATCTTACAAAGAAGTAGGCTCTTGACTACTTTGTTAAATGCCTTAGTAAAGTCCAAGGATACTATGTCCACAGCAGTTTGCTGGTCCTCTAATTTAATTACTTTAACAAAGAATGCAATAAATTTCACATGGCATAATCTGTTTTTGACAAACCCATATTGGCTTCTGCTAATATGTTTGCTTGTTTCTACGTATTCACAGATCTGTTGCTTGATTATCTTTTCTAGGATCTTCCCAGGTATCAATGTCAGGCTGATTGGTCTGTAGTATCTTTATTTAAAGGATTTGGAACCACATCTTTTTCAGTCCTCTATAGTTCCCTGGGAGTCCAGTTCAGGATCTTTGAATGGCTCAATGGTTCTGAGAGCATATCTGCCAGGTCCTTCAGAATCTTGGGAGGCAATCTGGCTGGTCCTGGTGATTTCAATTTGTCTAGAGTGGATAGGTGTTATTTTACCATTTTCTTGCTTATTTTGATTTGTATTCTTAATCTGTCTTTTACGGTGCTGCTTTTGGTAGGATGGACTATTTTTTTCCGTTTATGTAAAGACAGATGCAAGAAATGAATCAAGCAGTTCCACTTTCTTCCTGCTGCCTGTCACCTCCTTGTCATCTTCTTGACTTGTTTTCCCCATTAAGATTTCCATCCACAGAATCTTTCCCAAGCGCTCTCTAAATTTGTTGAAATCAGCTCTCTTAAAGCCTAAATACTGATTTGACTTTGTTCTATTGCTCATGCCTATGTTTTGTTGAATTCCAGTATAACATGGCCACTTTCCCTCCAAATTCATGCAAGTTTAACCCCCTGTCTCATTTCATCTATATTAGAAAGAATTAAGTCCAGTATAGCTGACACTCTAGTTCCCTCCTCTACCTTTTGAGTGACAAAGTTGTCTGCTAGGTTAGTTAAGAACCTGTTCGATCTTCCATTTGATGTAGAGTTTGTCTCCCATTTGACATTAGTTAAAACCCTCCATTATTATTGTATTGAGCTTCCTGCACACCTTAGCTAACTGATTAGCAAATCAGTTCACCTACTTTCTCTGTTTGGTTGGGTGGTTATGGCATTGTCATTCCTTTTTCCTTTTATATTAATCCAAATTTTCCAAGATTTTCATCCTTGTGTAATTATTTCTTACATATGTAATGCAATACTGCCTTCTCTTTTATTAGATCTGTTTCTTTTGAACAATTTAAATCACTCTAGTGGTACGGAAAGGGTGCGCAACTTGGGCGTTCTCCTGGATGAACGGCTGTCGTTTGAAGATCACTAGACGGCCGTCTCCAGGAGAGCTTTTTACCAGGTCCGCCTGGTCCGCCAGTTGCGCCCCTTTCTTGACCGGGATGCCTTATGCACAGTCACTCATGCTCTCGTCACTTCTCGACTGGATTATTGCAATTCTCTCTACATGGGGCTACCCCTGAAGTGTACCCGGAGACTGCAGTTAGTCCAGAATGCAGCTGCGCGGGTGATTGAGGGAGCACCGCGTTGCTCCCGGGTAACACCACTCCTGCGCAGTCTGCACTGGCTACCTGTGGTCTTCCAGCTGCACTTCAAGGTTTTGGTTACCACCTTCAAAGCGCTCCATGGCTTAGGGCCCGGGTACTTATGGGACCGCCTGCTGTTTCCACATGCCTCCCACCGACCCGTACGCTCTCACAGAAAGGGTCTTCTCAGGGTGCCGTCCGCCAAGCAGTGTCGGCTGGCGGCCCCCAGGGGAAGCTCCTTCTCTGTGGGAGCACCTACTCTCTGGAACGAACTTCCCCCCGGTTTACGCCAATTGCCTGACCTTCGGACCTTCCGCCGGGAACTGAAAACTTATTTATTTATACAAGCGGGACTGGCCTGATTTTTTAAATTCTAAATTTAAATTTTAAACTTTTAATGGTAATTTTATTGGGTATTTTTATGGTCAATCGACGGTTTTAATTTGGCCTTTTATTGAATAAGCTTTTTAATTGTTATTTTAATATGTATATTAATTGTTTTAAATGAAGGCTGTATACCGCCCTGAGTCCTTCGGGAGAAGGGCGGTATAGAAGTTTGATAAATAAATAAATAAAATAAATAAATAAATAAATAAATGTTTCAGTCATAGATTTCATCTCACCAAGTTTCAGTAATGGCAATGATGTCATATCTGCCCTCATGTAATAGGACTTCAAGTTCACCCTGTTTGTTCCTTATACTTTGAATGTTAGTGTATAGGCATCTGAGTCCTGTGTTTGCTTCCTATGTCTCTTATTTTATATTTCAGTTCCCCTTCTTTTTTACCACTTGGTTGATTGCCATGAGGTTTATGCTTTGGATTAAATCTTAAAATTTGGTTTCCCTCCCCCTCCAGTTTTAGTTTAAAGCACTCTGGATAAGTTGAGCCGCTTGACTTTCAAAAACGTTCTTCCCTATTCTTGTAAAGCGCAGCCAATCCCCTGCCAGAAGCCCTTCGTGTAGGTATTGTAGACTGTGGTCTAGGAATCCAAAGTTCTCTAGATGCCACTCGAAAGTTCTCTGGAGGGCAAGATGCTTATTAAGCCAGTCCAAAGTTCAAACAAATGGATGAGATTTCAAGATTGCTTAATCAAACAAGAGTCTTTTTTAAAAGTTATCTAGAAAGTATTCTAAATAATAATTTCTCAGATAAACCCCAATCTGTCGATTTCCTATCCAAATATTTCTATAAGTCTTTGTAATGATACTTGAATAATCAGAAGTTCTAATGAAATTTTTATGGTCCTTATTCTGTAGAGTAGACTGAGAACTCACAAAACATAATATCTAAATCATTTTTGCTCTGTTGCCAAGAAACCTGTATGTTTATATCCATGTACAGTAGTCACCTGCAGTTCTTGATTCAAAGGTGATCTTTATTTTTTTATATTTTAAATATATAATGACCTGCAAAACAAGAAGGATTCCTATATCTTTAATGGTGGAGTAAAAGTTTCACTTGGTGGTCTTCTTTGGCATTTGACCACTAATGTAAAGTTTGATATGTCTCCTATAAAATCCTGCATATTGTACATGAATGGGTGCATTCCATCAACCTCTTGCTCATCAAACAGCTATAACAGATATCTTATAGGGCCTAAAATTGACAGCATTAGACATTTTGATACTTCTCTTTTTGAAAAGTTTCTAAAGTTAACATTAGTTATTCACATTCATGAAAGTGAATGTAAGTGAATATCTGAATTCCCATTGCATACTGTCAGAAACCAGAGTTACAAACTATATATCAATATCACATTACACCTTAGCTCAGTGAATAAACAAGGTCATATATATTCGCATTTCAATGATTTTTTTAAAAAATTATACTGCTGGGTTCTCATTGATTTAAACAAAAATACCTTCATTAACACACACACACACACACACACACACACAATAGGTGATAGGTGATAATTAATGGAAGTGAAAAATTCAATTTTAGACTTATTGGAGAAAAAAGAGAGCAATGTGATTCATAAAAAAATAATCTTATTTATTCAAAAATAAGATTAATAGAACTTATTTTCTAATGACTGTTGTTAGGGCTCTGATCTGGCCATTATATATGCAAATGAACTCTAAATAGGTTCATTTAGATTTATTAGGGTTTCATCTCAGGAAACTAGGTACAACATTACAGCCAAATGCATCATGTTGTAGTGTGTTCTGTGCATATTAATTCATAAGAAACAATAAATTCATGAGACTTACTGGAAAATGAGATGACAGCTGCAAAATGGTGATCATGCTTTTAATTTTGTTTATTGATCATTGCTTAGCTGGTTTATGCTCTGTGCATATCATAGTTTGCCCCAAAAGGTATAGTATGATGGAATAATAATAATAATAATAATGTTTTAATTTGTATACCGCCCTTCTCCCGAAGGACTCAGGGCGGTGAACAGGCAAGCGATATCAGGGATGGGTTCTAGTTACCTTTACTACTGGTTTGCAACGGGAGCATGCGCAGATCGTCAATTATGAAGTGCGGGCGGGTGGGTGGAGCCTCCCGACGCTTTTACTATCGGTTCTATAGAACCGGACAGAATCGGGAGCAACCCACCACTGACTGATATGCATGTATGAGTCCTACTTTTGCAAATCCAAAAAGATTTTTTCTGCAACTTATTTATTTTTGCCTTATTGGAATGCTTCATTTCTCTTGTATCACCTATCTTGCATTTGTCCTTTTATTTAGACGTATGGTTACATCAAATGATACCATACCTTGATGCAAAACGTATCATATTTCATATAAATATGATTTGTGTCAAATTCTAGGGGTTCAGTTTCCACAATTCCATTTCTTAAGTTTATCATCAACAGATTGCTTAGAATATTTTCTTAACCCTCATTATTGGTGGATTCCTTTTTGAACCTATATGGTAATGTGTAACTCTTAACCAGGAGTTAAAGTGTTATATATTTAAAACGGTAGAGTTGCACATGTAAAAAAGTAACTCGGCATTGTGGAAAAAATTAAGTAGACTGGCTTTGTGAGCCCATGGGAATGTTTCAGAATGGGCTTACAATCCTGTTCATGTTTACCTGGAAGTAAATCCCAGTAGGTCCAGTGAAATTCCTGAATTAGTATATAGTAATTAGTAATTAGTATATAGGTCAGCGTTCTTAAAAATTAGATAGCCCTAGGTTTGGAGTCTTATGAAACTTGATGTTCATTAGTATGTATGAATTTTTCTTTTCTTTTTTACTATCTGTGGTCTGGTATTTTATATATGATGTATTAACTCAAAAGAATGTAATAGGTAAATTTTATTGAGATTGTTTATATTATTATTATTATTGTTGTTGTTGTTGTTGTTGTTGTTGTTATTTATTGAATTTATATAGCCGCCTATTTACCTATGGCAACTCAAGGTGGCTTACAGAATATAAAACCTCATTGAAAACAATAAAACTAATAAAAAAGAATCAAATAAATTAATTTAATTTAATTTAATAAAATAAAATAAAATCACCCCCGCCCCAGCGGCAGCAGATCACACAAGCCATTTAATGGGCTCCATCCTGCTCTGGTTTTCCCAGGTCCGCTGGCAGAACCAGGTCTTCAGTGCCTTTCAGAAGAGTATTAGAGTGGGCCCTTCTAACCTCTGGGGGAATGATATTCCAGAGAGAGGGAGCCACTATGGAGAAGGCCCTTCTTCTGGGTCCCACCAGGTGTACCTCCCTATGAGATGGGACCTGCAGCATTCCCTACTTCCCCGCTCTGATGATTTAATCCACATAATATGGAGACAGCAACATTTTCTTATTGATTATCTTAAAACTACCATATTTTGGTTAAAAAAAATCTGGATGACCATGAAATGGAAGCAAACAGATACTGAAAATGAAAATTTCCAGATGCTTTCTTGAGGGCAGACAAGAGTTTAAGATGTTTTTGTATCATTTTGCTTCATTGTCCAATATATTTGTATCCTAGAAATGATAGCACAAATGAACTGTTGTTAAAGGAAAGAAGTCTTGGTAGGACTTTTGTAGTAAGACAGGGTTCCAGTAGATGTTTCTTGTAAAAAAAATAACACATTTTATGGTGTCTAAAACATTCATCATGATGTCAGATTTGGCCACCAAATGCCATTTTTTAAAAGCAATGGACACTGGCTCATTGCAACATCTAACAATATATTTCAGAATTGTCAATTATCATTAAGGTAAAAGTTCAGGGCTATAAACAACTGCAGAATAGAATAGAATAGAATAGAATACTTGGAGGTCTTCTAGTCCAATCTTCTGTTCAGGCAGGAAACCCTATATCATTTCAGATAAATGGTTGTCTGATTTCTTCTTAAAACTTCCAGTGTTGGAGCATTCACAACTTCTGGAGGTGATTTGTCCCACTGATTAACTGTTCTCACTGTCAGGAAATTTATCCTTAGTTCTAGATTGCTTGTCTCCACCCATTGCTTCTTGTCCTGCCTTCAGGTGCTTTGGAGAATAGCTTGATTCCCTCTTCCTTGTGGCAACCCCTGAGATATCAGAACACTGCTATCATGTCACCTTCTTTAGTCCTTCTTTTCATTAAACTAAACATACCCAATTCCAGCAACTGTTTTTTATGTTTTAGCTTCCAGTCCCCTAATCATCTTTGTTGCTCTTCTCTGCACTCTTTCTAGAGTCTCAACATCTATTAATCAATCAGTCAGTCAGTCAGTCAGTCAATCAATCAGGTAGATGAAACTTTACTATTGGATCACTATGCCGAGCAAAGTTTCATTCTTGTGCCACACCTGAAGACATGAGAGTAGCCTTATCAAGAGTTGGCAGAACTCACTTCCTTTCAGGTGTAGTTTATTAAAACAAACATTTTTGTTCTCCAGATGCCTCTAATTTGGTACATTTTTTCTCTATTTGTTCTTTGGTTGTTTTACATTACCTAGATGTTACTGAATAATTTCTTAAAATTGTCTGAGATTGAATGCAGAATGATTGATGGGGAATAAAACGGATGACTTTTCACTTTGTTTTAAGTTTATAATTCTTCAAATGAAGACTACATTTAAGGACACTGAGCTCTGTTTCCTTTCACAGTTGTGCACAAAGTTGATTTTTCAGAGCCATGAATGGGAAAAAAAATCTGTTTTATCTGAAAATCCATTTATCTGCATAATTACTGATGGTACATTACGTTCCGAACTTTTTAGTGCCTGGCTTTTTCCATGGCTTTCACGTCTACTGCCTACCTCTTCTGAATTGGATTTCACCAAATTGAACTAAATCCTAATACCCTATTTTTAACAATGTAAAAAAAAAAAGTAAAATACAGTTCTATTTTTAAAAATAAAGGCAAGATGCAAAATAAAGAGAGAACTTTGGACTTTTTTCCATTGGTTATTCAAGTCTAGCATTAACTATGACAGACAATCTGCTCCTGTATTAACTGAGGTAGAGCTTTTATTTACTTTTAGAATTCCTCCAAAGTTTCAGGATTACTGAGGATTACCCAGAATGACACTACTGATAATAGAAAAGAATTACTAGTTTGCACTTTTCTTCTTCATCTCCCAACAATTCTCTCAGTTTTCTTAAAACTGCATGCTGGGGAAGCTGATCCTGCTTTAGATCCTCAGGGATTTGACCGCAGTTCTGAAGAGAGCCTGTGTGAATTGCTCCGTATCCATAGTTTAGAAAATCGGAGTGCTTAACCAAGTAAATAGATCCAAAAGCTATAAAAAACATATCTATAGCTAGAATGTTTAGGGGTGTCCAACCTTGGGATTTTAAGACTTATGAACTTCAATTCCTAGATTTTCATGGCTGCCTGAGGAATTCTGGGAGTTAAAGTTCACAAGTCTTAAAGTTGCCACAAGTCTTAAAGTTGGACATCCGTGGTTTAGATTTTAAAAGTCTTTGTTAGGGCTTTATACAAAATGGAAATCCAGGCAGATTTTAAATTCAAAAGGAGTAGGGAGTGAATGTACATCCTTATTGCACCAACACTCAGCAATAATGAAAAAGCTACAGATGCCATCAGGACATCATTTTATTTTTTTTTGAAAAAAGATGCATACACTTTTGTCTTAGAGAAGACAAAAAATAAGACTGACAGCACTAGGGTAACTTTTGGCAAATCAGGTCTGTTTTCCAAATTATCATAATCACTTTTGAAACTGCCCAATTATTTTGAGATCATCCCTGACTACTCTTTAGAAGGCCAGATCCTAGATGAAACTCAAATACTTTGGCCACCTAATGAGAAGGAGGAACTCACTGGAAAAGAGCCTAATACTGGGAACGATTGAGGGCAAAAGAAGAAGGGGACAACAGAGAATGAGGTGGCTGGATAGAGTCACTGAAGCAGTTGGCATGAGCTTAAATGGACTCTGGGGTATGGTAGAGGACAGGAAGGCCTGGAGGAATGTTGTCCATGGGGTTGGGATGGGTCGGACATGACTTCACGACTAACAACAACAACAATTATTTTGAGAGATTGCAGTATTGGGGAAGACAGATTTAGTTTATTTTCAAGGTGCGGCAAAGGTTGGGTATTTTTCCAAGAAAGATTGATAGCAAAACACAACTGGGCTGGGTTAATTAATCACAATGCTGCAAAACAATCCAACCATTTTCTTCATAAAGAGATTTGTCAAAAATTTGCTCAATAGGTTTCAACATGCCATCTACAATAAAAACATTGTTTTTGACAGGCAAGTCATGAGAAGAGATTACTTTCCTGACTTCTATTTATTCACTGGTTTAGCTAGGGCTTTGCCCAAAGGGCACAAGAAAAATGGCAGGCAAGCTACTGGCAAGGCAAGCTACTGTATATAAACAAAAAGCAAACCTGACACACACTAGCACTGATGATGTTACCCGGTCAGGTAATGAAACAACTGCAAGCAAAGAACCAAGCTCAGATAGCACTAAGCACTCCACAAAATACGTATTTACCATAATCTTGCATTAATTCCTTTTCTTCACAGTTAATAGGACGCTTGAGCCATGGCTACAAGGTGTAATTGCTGTTACAGTGTTTTTGGTTTTGGCAATGATTTGCTTTATCATCAACAAATTATGTTGCCAGGATGAAAAGTAAGTGCTGATTTTTCTTTCCCTTGTTACTACATGTGGCATTTCACTTGGTTTTATTCTATATAAGACTGTTTGGTCACGAGATCTGTGATTGGTCTCCTCATTTTCCTAAGTAAATTGGCTGTAGAGGCCATTAAACTAAAGTCAAGATATTAACGGAACAAGGTCCCAATGCTGCTTTTTCCAAAAGGCAACTGGACTTCCTTGTTTTGTTTTTTCCCTCTATGAAAACATTTTGCTTGTCATCTTCTTCTTGGATGAGAAGTGAAATGTTTTCAAAGGGAAAAAAACAAAACAAGAAAGTCCAGTTGCTTTTTAGAAAAACCACCTTTGGAACAATCATGGCCTTGATGATTGAGAATCTCTTATAACATGAATAAAAGATCAAAGATCTTCTTTAGAGTTTTCTCAAAGCGGTTCATCCTCAACCTTGTATTTATATTACTTTGCTGGAAATGGGGAAAAAAAGCAGATTTCTCAATATTTTATCCTGTGAGATTGAAATTAGAAAAATAATTTCCCAATTATTTAAGAGTGGTAAGAGTAAACTGGTTCCATGCCCAAGGGCTGGATTACTTTATTTTTTTCTCATCGTTTCCTCCTAATAGAGAGGGAGATCTCCCAGTGCCACACCTGATTTAGCTATGGAGGTAAGATCTGAGTACCAAAAATCCAAATGGATTTGTTATCCCATGTTAGTAAAGACTTAGATTTAATATATATTTATAACAATTGTTTGGAATTTTGTGATCCAAATCTGGTATAGTTAGAATATTGTCCTCACAATATTGGGTTAGGCAACTTAGCCCTTTCTTCTAGCAATCAGAGAAATACAAATTGAGTACCAAATCTTGTGGAGACATGATGGCTTCACGTACAAAATCTATATGCAGATTAACAAATTAATTAACACAGATGTTGGCTCTTTTAATTTTAACCCACGGTGTCCCATATTTATTAGACAGAATGGTGGGCTACCTAACAGCAAACTCTTCAGCATACCTGAAGAGTTTACATAACAGAAAAATTCCCTGTCAAGAAGTCCCTGAATCCAAGTTGAGGAACTAAAGCAGAGGTCTTCAAACTTGGCAGCTTTAAGACTTGTGGACTTCAGCTCCCAGAATTCTCCAGCCAGCATAGCAATTTAGGGTATTGACTCCAATCCAGGGGTCTCCAACCTTGATCCCTTTAAGACTTGTGGACTTCAACTCCCAGAGTCCCTCAGCAAAGCTGGCTGAGGAAGTCTGGGAGTTGAAGTCCACAAGTCTTAAAGGGACCAAGGTTGGAGACCCCTGCTCCAATCCACTAACCATTTTTAAACCATTCAGACTGAATCTGCTTTCCTCCATCTAAAATACATTATTCCACATCCTGTACTTTGGGATGATAAAAAATAGTTTTACCTTCTCTATGGCATTCTTTCAAGTATTTGCTATTATATCCCTTCCCATACACTCTGTTCCTTCTCTTTTTCTTCATAGTATCCCTATCGCCCTCACTGCCCTTCTCTAATTTAGGTTTCAGATTCTCTGAACTCTTCTTAAAGTGTCATGCCCAGAAATGGGCACAGTTGTCAAAATTGGATCTGTCCAAAGCAGTATCTGAGCTAATTCTCTTGTTGCTGCTATACTTTGAATAGAATAGAATAGAATTTTTATTGGCCAAGTGTGATTGGACACACAAGGAATTTGTCTTGGTGCATATGCTCTCAGGGTACATAAAAGAAAAGATACGTTCATCAAGGTACAACATTTACAACACAATTGATGATCAATATATCAATATAAATCGTAAGTATTGCCATCACAAGGTTTACTTGGTGATTAAGTTGTAGCGATTGAATAAATGAACTTTTCAGAAGTGATTTGCCAGGCTATGGAATGTTCAAAGCAGGCATAGAATAGAATAGAATAGAATAGAATTTTTATTGGCCAAGTGTGATTGGACACACAAGGAATTTGTCTTGGTGCATATAGCCACTTGAAACAACCTATACCTTTCTGCACACTTTTAATCTTTTCCCCCCATATGGTTTTATTAAATATTACAGCTGTATAGATAAAAAAATGCAATCTACAAAAAAAAAAGACTAGAAAGAAAAAGTGCAGAAAATAAAAAAAGAATAAGAATATAAAAGAAAGAATAGAGAAGAAAGAAAAAATAATAAAATGAACATAACAAAAAAGAAAAAAAATAACTTCTCCCTTCATTTCAAAAAGTATAATCAATTTTAATAACTTACTAAATACAATAAATAATGCCGTCATATATTTCTTAAAACACAACAAACAATCTCTTCGTATCATATTTCTTATCTCTAGACACATTATTTGATCTTGGTTGGATAAGTCTATTATCTAATATAATGTTATAAAATAGCAATATCTATTTTAATCTTGATCAAAAAATCCAAATTCATATTCCTTCCTTTTAGTTTTAAAATCATGATTTTAATTCCTTCAAATAATGTCCTACAATTTTATCTCTTCTTTTTTTTTCTTTGTCTATTTTCACCAAGTCTTTCAAAATTTTAACAGGTCTCTTTTGTAAATCCAATATAGGAACATTATCCAAATTACTCTCCTGGTTATTTGCTTGTTTGTATGTATGTTCCTTTTAATTATTAAAACATAAGCTTATTTGAATATCTAGTATTTTATCTTTTTCTGGATTGTTCTGGTACACTGTTATTTTAAAATCCACATTCAAAATCTACTTTGAACTTATCCTGTTAAACATGATCCTCTTCCAGAATTATAATTTTTTAAAATTTATTTATCTGTTAAACTTATATGCTGCCCATCTTTCAAAGGTGACTATAGTGGCAGACATTCTTAAAATTGTTTATTGTTCATATATCTCCTGCAGTACATTCAATGTTATTTTGTTCCATTCTATTTTAACAAGTCAAATTGATGTGCTTCTCCTTTAATTGTAATATTTACTTCACTTTAGCTTCATTTGGTGTCAAATCTTCAAAATCCCATTCTATTACATTCTTGAGGGATGTGTGAGTGGAATTCAAAACATGACCTATTTTCCCATGGGAAAGATTAATTTCAAAATCCCATTTCAATCAAAACCAATAGTCTATGTATAACTTTCTTAGAGTATTCCTACAAAAGTTGCTTAATCTTTAAAGTCGCCCTTAAATATTTTTCTTTAAGGATTGAAGAAGACTCACTCTATGAATTCCATCAGACTTGCTGGTGCAAAGGTTCTTAATATCTGAAAGCACTAAAAAAGTAAATCTAAAGGTGATTAAGAAATGAGGCTCAGCTCAGCTTTATATCCATAATGGCTATATCGGGATTGGGGGCATAAATGAAATCCCTCAATTCCCAGCCATTCTATTCATTAGCTGATTGCAAAAACCTCAGTTCCTGTGGTCTACTTGCAAGGAGCAGCTGTCCAAAGTGATGTACACATTCCCACAATCTTTCTGGAGGGATTTCACCAGCCAGGATCCATTTTCTGGTCACTAATCTCAACTGTGATGCCATTCCTGCTCCTTCAGAGATGTCTAATTCATCAGAAATCCTCATCAGATTTTTAATCTTAATCAGCTGAAATGCATCTTTATTATGGATTACGTCATTGTGTCACCTATAGAGTTATTGTTCTATTAATGATGTAAGCTTGACACTCTTGGGTTCCATCTTATGACATTCAGAAATAAAGAAATATGATCTTCAGCTGAAAGAATTATACATATGAATTGCTCCTCCAATTCATCCTCCCCCCCCCCCAGTGTTTAAACATTTTATTAAGTTACAGAATAAAATACAAAATACAAAACTAAATAGGAAGACTGTTGTGGAGGGAGGGGAAAGAGAAGTGAGGAGGGGCTGGGGAAAAGGAAAAAAAATGTTGACTTCCGACTCCCTCTGTTGCAGTAAAATAAAGCATTAACATCAAACCACAACTTTTTGCTTTTCCATAATAATATAAACCATCCATTTCTATAAACACATATCAATCTAACCGATAAAACCCAAAATCAAAGTTTCATTTTTTTCCCCACCTCAAGCACAAAGTTCAGAACTGGTCTCCGTGTGGCTGTTGTGGTCCATCAGCTACGGAGCTGGCAACAGAGTCGGACAGCAATGAGGCTGAGGTGAAGCCAGAGCCATTGGGAAGTGAGGTGCGGACTCCAGAGCCTCCAGAGACTGATAGTGAGGCAGAGGAACAGGAGGAGCCTGTTCCTAATGCACTCATGAGAAGAGCTGCCAGAAGGCAAGAGCAGCTCAAGCAGAGAGGACAACTCGGGAGTAGGGCCAGGAGGTGATTGGCCCCTCCCATAAGGCTTAAAACAGACCAGCACCTGTGTTTCAGCTTTGCTGGAAAACAACGTTGTAGCTGCGTCTTCTGCTCTGTCTTCTGCTTCATGTACGTCTTTGTTTTTGTGGCTTCTGGACGTTTGCCAGGAAGGGCCTTTGGCAGTTTGCCTAATTGGACTAATGTTTGTGAGATAACTGAGGAATTTGTGTTGGGAGGCATTTGTTTTACTTTGAGTTGAACAACGCTGGGAATGAAGTAATTCCCAGCTGTTCAAATAAAGTTTGTTTTTCCACGGACTAAGTTTATTACTACCTACTTGGGACTGGGTCACACAGTGGCAACAAAACAAACTTACATTCTTTTCTTTAATCAAAACGGTCAATTTAGCCATTTCTGTCAACTCCATCAGCTTCTGTAGCCTTTCGTCCATGGTGGGAATCGAAATGTCCTTCCATTTTCGTGTGTACACTAGACTTGCTGCTGTCATATATAAGATATATATCGTATATAAGATCAAAGTTCCAATTTTTTTTCTCCCAAGTCTTTTCCCATCCTTTTTGTCTCATTATGCTCCTTCTAATTGCTTCTGCAGGAAGTCCACAGAAGATAAACAAATGTCCTTCATGAACAGAAATACTAAAGAGTCCATCTTTTCTAATGGAATGGAAGGAACATATTCAGCATCTGCAGCAGACTTCAGGTTGTTTTCTAAACTATTAAAAAGTATAACTAACAGCACCTTTCCAGAAATACCTGCAGAAGTAAATCTCATTGTGTTCAATGGGGCTTATTCTAAAGAAAGTGAATACCAGATAGTCAGCCTACTTCTGAAAACAAAGTGCTTTTTTGATTCCTTGATTTATCATTTTCTCTCTGTTTTACTGCCAGTTAACTATATATCGTAACAGGGACAGACAATGTTTATTTATTTATTTATTTTATTTTATTTATTTAGTTTGTCAAGCATGTATGAGAAAACAAGTATAAGTATGATCATAACATATAAACATATAAGTATAAAGAGGTATAAGTATATACATAAGAAATGAGTATGAATAAATGAGAACAGTAGGACAGGAACGGTAGGCACGCTGGTGCACTTACTGTATGCATGCCCCTTATGTGATCAAAAATGTGATCAATAATGTGATAATGTGATCAATAATGACCGATAAATGAAAAGTCTCACACTTTTTTACTTAATTGTTTCTTTTAGCTGTTAATATGGCTATGTGTATAACCAGCAACCCTGGATTGCTTCACTTCTGAAATCTATAGGAAAAAGAAATTGACTTATGGATATTTTAACCATCTTGGGCCATTTGGGAACATCAAAATATCATTCAGACAACCTTTTGTCTAAAATGGTATAGGTAGGGGTTGAGCAGGGGATTGGACTAGAAGATCTCTAAGGTCCCTTCCAATTCTGTTATTTTGTTATTTAGAACACGGAGTTGGTCTTTTTCCGAGGCAACAATTCTACTAGGTTAATCATGTACAGGTGCTAACCCTGTGAGGAAGTCCAGATAAGAAGTACAATCAGGAATACTAATCCTCATTGCAACATTGCATTAACAGACTCTTGCAAGACTTTGCCTTTTATGCTCCAGAAAACTAGAGACGGTCCCTTGTGAATCCTTTCCCATGCCCTCCTTCCAGGGGTAGGCTTCAAAAAATTTTGCACGGGGTTTTCGGCCGGTTGCTGGGTGGGTGTGGCCATGGTGGCATGGTCTAGTCGGCCTCCTGCACCATGGCGGGAGGAGCGTTTTTGCGTTCCCTGGACTTCGGAGGCTTTCCTTGAGCCTCCGGGACGGCGAAAACTGCCTCTCCAGGCTCCGGAGGCCCTTCCAAACTTTCGGCAGGCCCATTTTTTCACCCTCCCCAAGCCTCTGTGCACGACCTGCACTTACCTACATCCAAAATGGGCTGCATGGGGACTCCTGGGAGGGGTGGGGTGGGTGAGGCCAGCCAGGAGTGGGATTTGGGGGTTCTCCGAACTGCACAGAATCTTAGCTAGAGATTCTCCCGAACCTCTGCAAACCCCCAGCAGCCCACCCCTGCCTCCTTCCATCTATGGGCTGAGTCCAGTCTCTGGCTCTCTCTTCTGTCCCCCAAGGTCATTCCCACATATCATTACATCAGAAGCAACAAGTGGTTATATCAGTGACTAAAACGAAGCTATCGAAGTGCTGTCCCGGTGTCTGGAGGCCGTACGGGTCTGGATGGGGAGAAACAGGCTCAGGCTCAATCCCTCCAAGACAGAGTGGCTGTGGATGCCGGCATCCCGGTACAGTCAACTGAGTCCACGGCTGACTGTTGGAGGCGAGTCATTGGCCCCGATGGAGAGGGTGCGCAACTTGGGCGTCCTCCTGGATGAACGGCTGTCTTTGGAAGATCATTTGACGGCCATCTCCAGGAGAGCTTTCTACCAGGTTCGCCTGGTGCGCCAGTTGCGCCCCTTTCTAGACCGGGATGCCCTATGCACGGTCACTCACGCCCTCGTGACATCTCGCCTGGATTACTGCAATGCTCTCTACATGGGGCTCCCCTTGAAGGGCATCCGGAGGCTGCAGTTAGTCCAGAATGCGGCTGCGCGGGTGATAGAGGGAGCCCCTCGTGGGTCCCGTATGACACCTATCCTGCGCAGATTGCACTGGCTACCTGTGGCCTTCCGGGTGCGCTTCAAGGTGTTGGTAACCACCTTTAAAGCGCTCCATGGCATAGGGCCGGGTTACTTACGGGACCGCCTACTGCTACCGAATACCTCCCACCGACCCGTGCGCTCTCACAGAGAGGGACTCCTCAGGGTGCCGTCAGCGAGGCAATGTCGTCTGGCGACGCCCAGGGAAAGGGCCTTCTCTGTGGGGGCTCCCACCCTCTGGAACGAACTACCCCCAGGACTTCGTCAACTTCCGGACCTCCGAACCTTCCGTCGCGAGCTTAAAACACATTTATTCATCTGCGCAGGACTGGACTAGATTTTAAATTTATTGGTTTTAAATGGGTTTTATTATTTATATTGTTTTAACAATTTGGCCTTTTTAGAATAAGTTTTTTAATTCTTATTTTAATCTGTATTTATATGTTTTTATTTGCCTGTGAACCGCCCTGAGTCCTTCGGGAGATAGGGCGGTATACAAATGTGATCAATAAATAAAATAAATAAAAAGAAAGTATGACTTTTACCAGATAATGGATTAAGGGCATTTGTCACCCATCTCCAAGATTGCAAATACCAATCATGTCCATCTTTTACTTCCACCCAATCACTGCTCTTTCAATGAAGGGAAAGATCATATGATCAGGACACTACCATGAATATCAATGTGGCAGAGGTGGGTTTCAGCAGGTTATGACCAGTTCTGGAGAACCGGTAGTGGAAATTTTGAGTAGTTCGGAGAACAGTAGTAAAAATTCTGACTGGCCCCGCCCCCATCTATTCTCTGCCTCCCAAGTCCCAGCGATCAAGAGGAAATGAGGAAGGGAATGGAGATTTTACAGCAACTTTCCCCTGCCATGCCCATTAAGCCACACCCACCAAGCCACACCCACTGAACTGGTAGTAAAAAAATTTGAAACCCACCACTACAATGCGGCTATCTCTAAATGGGAGAAGAAATTGGAGGGAGATCTATGCATGGTATCCTTGAAAATAGGAGGAGTGCCAATATAATACATAAATAATACACATTCTTTTTCTAATATTTCAGCTGTGACGAAGCCCCTCATGTCTATGAAAACCAAGTTGTGCTTGAATGTGACACCAGGACTGAACATCATACTGAAAATCATGTAAATGCTGACTTTCATTGTGGCCCCATGACTGAATGTCACACCGAGTCATGTAGTCATGCGGACGTTACCACATGTATGTAACTTCATTTTGTTATTTATTCTTATATTTTAAAACCTCCCTATAATATAGATTCCTTACAAGAGAAGCCCACATCATTTATATGATTTTAATCAATTTATTCAAAGACCAACTATATAGGGGAGGCATATTAACATTTTTGCAGTGGATTTATTTGTCTAAGTTCTGCATATGTCTGACAGGTAGAATTAATTGGCACATAGTATTCCCTAATATGTTTTTTTCACCAAAGGGAACTCACTAACCTATTTTATTCTATTTTACTTTTCTTGTTTCATCTTTGTAAGCTTAGTGCTGCAGATGGTCCACAAGCTCACTTTCAGGACCTCGGCAACTCAGTGTTATGTCCCTGTTCGTTATCAGGGAATTTCCTGGTTGAAAATTATTTTTCTTCATGGTAAAATATTTTATATATTTTTTCAATCACCCTATAGGAGCACATGAATAGTGTTGTTAATAAAGCTGAAGGCATGGTGGTAGTCTTCCACCAATTGCTTCCAGTTTATTTTTTTTAATTCTTGTTATAGAGTATATGTCCATAAAAGCATATGTCTTTGGATGAGGCTGGAATGATGTCTGTATAAAATTCTCACACGTGAATTTTCAGTTTTCCTTTACTTATCTGCATCAAACAAATGGAAAAACTCATTAACTATAAGCATATATAATTGGCTGTTACTTTTCTAATAAAATTTGTGAAGAAATACCAGACTCCTGATTTTTTTTTCCTCTGCTACCATAGACTAACATGGTTCTTCTCCTACAAAATTAACTTTTCTGAATTCTTGGAGAATCTCAACAAATGTGTGGGTATAATTATTGGTGGTATATTCGATGATAGATCGAAACTAGGCAATGTTTTTGATTACCACTTCCACAGTCCCTTGCCATGGGTCATATGGGTTGAAACACTTAGAATGCAATATTGCAGACTAACTCTGCCCACATCCTGGAGTTTGAACCTGATGGGCTCAAGGTTAACTCAGCCTTCCATTCTTCTGAGCTCAGTAAAATGACAGTCCATATTGTTGGGAGCAATATGTTGACATTATAAACTGCCCAGAAAGTGCTGAAAAGCATTAGGGGGTCGTATATAAATCTAAGTGCTAATGCTAGTGATACAATTTGAAGCCCTATGATATCTCGACAGTATTCAGGTTATCAATCCCTGACTATGCTATAATTGGATCTTCCAAAGGCCTTTGATAAAAGAGTCTCCCTGAAGGCTCTTAGTAAACTTAGACTTTATGAGATAAAGACAATCCCTTTGCAAATCAGCAATATTATGCTCTTCTTTAAAGGATGGAAATGGACACTTCCCATAATGATATAAACAGACTGGTTCCCCAAGAAAGTAGAAATATGTAGCTTATTTCCATATGATTTAGAGTTGGGTGCTCAGTTGTCTTGTCATATCTTATAAATGAGTCTATATGAAGCCTAATTTGGTTGGATTTAATTTTAAAAGATTAGAGAGTCATTGTATTTGAGTTGGGCAGCTATAGAAATTTGTTTTCTAAGTTTATTTTTCACATTTTTGAACTGCCCATCTTCCCTCAGAGAGGACTCTGGGTCGTGTACACCAAAGTATTAAAATGTAAAAACAGTATATAAAAGTTTGAAAAATTAGATTGAGACAAGGATGATAAAAACAATGCTAAATTAATCAAAAGAAGAGGGGAGGGCTCTCAGGATATGATGGTCATAAATGTGAGGATTGGCCACAAAGCTTTTTTTTTTTTACACTGTTGTAGCTTCAAAGGTCTCTAAATAAGACAGTCAGTAAGCAAGGACTGTATAAGGCAGGGATCTCCAACCTTGGCAACTTTAAGACTTGTGGACTTCAACTCCCAGAGTTTTGGAATTTGGAATTTTGAAATTCTGGAAGTTGAAGTCCACAAGTCTTAAAGGTGCCAACCCCTGGTATAAGGAACATATGAGCCATGGTGGCGCAATGGTTAGAATGCAGAACTGCAGGTTACTTCTGCTGACTGCTGGCTGCAGTTTGGCAGTTTGATTCTCACCAGCTCAAGGTTGACTCAGCCTTCCATCCTTCTGAGGTAAGTAAAATGAGGACCCAGATAGTTGGGGACAATATGCTGACTCTGCAAACCACTTAGAGAGGCCTGTAAAGCATTGTGAAATGGTATATAAGTCTAAGTACTACTGTATAAAACTATCCTCACTGAAACCACATAGCATTCAGCATGTTTAAAAGATTGGGTGTGCTTCCCCCTAGAGATCAGCAATGAGTATGAAGTCACAATAGTTTAAAAGAAGAAATAGTTTGTAAAGGCATTAGTTTGAAATACAGACCATGTCAATTGCCGTTTGTATGCAAAGAAGTCAGTGAGAACATAGGTTTGTTTTTCAGATGTGAGCGTTTTTTTAAAATCAAATACATATTTCCACAGCTTAATTTGCTTGTTCATGTCTTTCTGTCAATAAAACTGTTCCTCTTTTCTTAGATTGAAAAAGATATTTTAGCTATTATATCAGGGGTAAAATGCTCCCAGTTCAGACCGGATTGGCCGATCCAGTAGCAATGGTGGCGGGTGGTTTGGAGAACCGGTAGCAAAAATCCCTGCCCCCACCCCCATGCCCAACTGAGCCACACGATCATCAGAGTCTTTTTTAAACTTTTAAAAGCATTTTTTAACAACTTCTTCATTTTTTGTAAAAAAAAAAAGCTTTTAAAGGGTTAAAACAAGGCTCTGACGATCCCAGGTGAGGTGCCTGATTCAGAGGCTTTTTTTTTTTGCTTTTAAAAGCATTTTTTAAAAGGTAAGAAAGCTGAAGCCTGCTAGGCAAAAAATGGGGGGGGGGAGTTCATTTGAGAGAGAGACAGAGAGACAGAGAGACAGAGAGAGAAGGAGAAGGAGAAAGAAAGAAAGGAAAGAAAGAAAGGAAAGGAAAGGAAAGGAAAGGAAAGGAAAGGAAAGGAAAGGAAAGGAAAGGAAGGAAGGAAGGAAGGAAGGAAGGAAAGAAAGAAAGAAAGAAAGAAGGAAGGAAGGAAGGAAGGAAGGAAGGAAGGAAGGAAGGAAGGAAGGAAGGAAGGAAGGAGGGAGGGAGGGAGGGAGGGAGGGAGGAGGAAAAAGGAGAGGAAGGAAAGACTACAAACCTGGCACTAGACGCAGCTTCAGAGGATAATCCAGGGCTGGAAGGGACCTGGAGATCATCTAGTCCAGCCCTGATCCAGCAGGACATTGTTAGTGAGTATCTGTCTTTTGATCCTCCAGTCACATAGCCATACCCACCCAGTCACATGACTGCCCCACCAAGCCACACCCACCAAGCCACACCCACAGAACCGGTAGGAAAGAAATTTAGATTTCACCACTATATTATATCTGTATAGTGCTCAGAGAAAAATATGAATTTAGGTCCTTCAAGTAATTCTTCAGGTTCAATCAAAATTTGGAGTTGGGTTATATCTTCCTTTACTGCCAGGAACTGTGCACTTTGTGTCAGGGTACTGGTGCTTGTGCAGTGGAATTTTTTCTCTTGGGAAAAAAAAGCTTTATTTGTTATTATCTAGAAAACAGCCTATCTACCTGTATAATGACTGTGGCAAGCTAGAAACAAAGGATATCAACCCAAATATTGTTCAAAGATTTTCAGTGTTAGGAAGGAATACTGTATTAGGAATGTGCACTACCTGAGTTTTTTATAAAGTAATAAAGGCACGATAAAAATAAAAAAATAAAGGGGATGGGGGAAGGGAGGGGGAGGGGGGAGATAATTGTTAAAAAAAAATTATTGTAAAACTTTTTCAATTAAAAAAAAATAGAGATAGATAGATAGATGGGTAGGTAGGTAGGTAGGTAGGTAGATAGATAGATAGATAGATAGATAGATAGATAGATAGATAGATAGATAGATAGATAGATAGATAGATAGATAGATAGATAGATAGATAGATATGACAGATGACAGATATATCTGCTGACCAATGCATTGTAAAAAGCAAACTAAGGGATAAATAATGATTTTATATATGCAGTCATTCTAAAATGTAGATGCAGTCAGGAAGAACATAAAAGGCAATCTTGTGTACAAATCTTGATGTAAGAGTTGTGTTCATTAACATAAACAAGGTCCTGCTTTGTTGTGCTTTTTTGTTTGTTGTGCAAATGCCTCTTGATGTGCAATTTTTTTTTTTTTAATTTGATGTGGTTAAAAAGGAGGAAAGAATTTAGATGTTGTATCACCAGAAAGACTGCTTTTTAGTAAGTGGCATGGATTATCTTCATTTTCCAACTCACTTCCTTCAGGTCATCAGATCTCTTTAAAACTATTTATAAACTTATTTCTGGAGGTGGTATTCTGGAGGTGGTATTTCTGGAGGTGGTATTGAATCATACAAACTTAAAGCTTAATTCCTAGGAAAACTGAGGCGTAAAATATGACTCAAACCAAGAAGCAATTAAATCACTGTAAATTTTTTCTTTTAGCATATAACAAATACACATATTTTCCTGTATATCAAAATATAGATCCTTTCTCAATTTTTAAATAAAAGAGGAAGTACAAAACGAGCTTTGTCCCTCAGTTTTCAAGTTTTAAGCTAAAATTACATATTCAAATATTTGACCTTATAATTTCAGTTGTAGAATACTAGGGAAGGAGTTAAGCAATTTTCCAAATTCAAGGACTGTGAACTTAAATCCAAATTCATTCCCAATTTACATAAATGTGTATTGATAAACTTTAATACTTCCAGATTCAGCATGCCTTCACAGTCAGTCTTAGGAAGCAATAGACCATTTTTAATGTTGTTGGTTTGGCAAATACCAGATACCTGAAATTTAATTCCCTGAATATATCTGGAGGGAATGCAAGAGCAATTCAGATGGTCTCTTAGAATAAGTAGGATATTCACACTCATCTTTGGGAGCCGGGAGCCAATGGGACAGATCAGTGTAGGATTTTTTTAATCTTCAGATTCTTTTTTCAAAGGAAAACAGCTTTGAATGCACATTTGAATACCATTTTGTCTAGAAATCTCAATGCAATAGCTGTATGAAATGTTCTTTTTTTTTTTCCTGTTGGAAGTCTCTCCATGTGGGCAAAAATCTGAGCAGCGGCAACAGTGGTATGTGCAAGTGAACATACAACTGCACATGTGTGTGGGCAATACAAGATAGCACAAAAGTTTGCCTAGTCTTTGTTCACACGAATGAAAGAAATAAAAATGCCATCCTTTGTGGTCTGTACACCCAGAAGCACTCAAACAAACACCCCCTGAGCCTTCCCTTATCACTTTATTACACCTGCTAGAATGAATAGATTAAAAGGCAACGGGAGGGAGGGGAGGCAGAAGAATCTTGCAGAAAGAGTGGGTCGGGGATTGTTAATTATTCTCTGGGGTCTCTAATCTTTAACTGGCAAACAGCATCACTAACTGTCTTAAACCTCCTTCTGGAAGACACTGATAATAAACCATCTGCATGAAGGAACCCAATTATCTAACCCTCAGTAGCCGCCTCTGACATGGCTGTAGCAGGAGATAATAGATGCACAGTATGTAATAATGACACGTCATTTATGATTATCTCCCCGATACATGACCTTTTTAGCACTTCTAAAAAGAGAGAGAGAGAGAATGAGCATCCTGGGTGCTTAGCATCTCTACACACACACACACGCGCGCGCACACACACACATATACACACACACACACACACACACACACACACACACGTCTTCTTCAGCCCCGTGATGTAACCTTGTTGCAAGTGCAACTGGAACCTACCGAGCTGTTTAATTGGATTTATGGCCGTTCCCATCAGACCTCTTTAATAAATGGCTGTTTGAGGTGCAGCCATCGTTACCATGGCGACTGAAAAGAGAGAGATGGCTGAAAAAGTACAGAAATAGCATGGTGATAAGAGCAGCCCTTTGGGCAGAACACTCAGGTGATTAGATATCTATTGCCAGAGCCAGTTACCTCAATCTCCCACTCCATCTGATTCCATAAGGAGCAGATTCAATGGATCCTTCAAGAGAGAAGTCGGCAATGCAGTTATGGGTGTTTCTCTTGCTCTACTCATGACACAAAAAATGATGTGTTCGTATACATGTTGGCCTACTAACCGACAACCTCATTTCAGCCATAGATGTGAAACTACCCTCAACGGTTGCAGTATGATTTAGCACAGGGGTAGTCAAACTTTTTATACCTACCGCCCACTTTTGTATTTCTGTTAGTAGTAAAATTTTCTAACCGGTTCCACAGTAATGCGCTGTGTATCGTCGTCTGCGCATGCTTCTCGTGCATCATGGATTGGGTTTGCGGGGGGGGGGGGCGCCGGCTACCAGCTCTGCTTGTCTGTTACAGCTGGGTGGTGTGGGGGGAGATGCGCGAACTATTCTGGGACGAGGCTCTTTTTTTTCCGGTCGCACTATAGCGCCATTTAGCTTCACTTACGTAACGTGAATTTAACTTATGTGTGGGCGATACAAATAGTATATTTTCAGAAATTTAAATTGTTACGGGGAATTTTATAAAAACCTAATGAAAATGTTTTTAAATAATGCTATGATTTTTTTTAAAAAAAGTCAATTAAATTTAAAAAAAGGAAAGTGATTCAGTATCGGACAAAATCCCTACCGCCCACCATGAAAGCTGGAACGCTCACTAATGGGCAGTAGGGACCAGGTTGACTATCACTGATTTAGCCTATCATGAAAACCTCAGGTAACACAGTCACTGTTTCTGTCTGAAAGCTCATCTTCTGGACTTCATCTCAAAACTGTCCATCAGTTTTGTCTGACATTTTTCTGCTTGGAAGTCTATAGGAGGCATATTCTGAATCTTCCTTATTCGTGTCAGAAGCACCTACAAATTATAAACACATAACATTCACATGAGCAAATAAAATAGGTATAAAATAGGTCATAGAAATATAACATGTTACAAAGAATGCAATATAAATAGGAATAAAACTAAATGACATTCTTCTAGTATCTGGCCACATCAACAGCATTTTCTCTCGCCAGCTTGAAGTCTTCTTCTGTACATATTGAAGGACATCATAGGCACCAGAGCATATGGGAGATGGATTGAGATATATTCTGAATCTCCATCTATGATTGGCCATGTTGTTCCAATAGTTATTCCTCTCCAAATTAATAAACTTACTCAACTAGCAAAGTAAATGAGGTACCATTAAGGACAGACGTAAGTCTAATGATTAGTATTTAGCCAGGTCTTTCTCAATCAATAAGAAAATTTATTGACTGGGATTAATGTATTGCCATAGAAATGACAGAATCACAAATTACATTAAAGATGAATATATTCATTACATCAGCTATCAAACACTATGGTGGGTTTTTTTCTGAAACTAGTCATCAGCAACAGAATGTGAAAACTGATTATAATGCCTTTTATATAACATAGAAGAATTATTATATAGCAATGGTTCTTAAACTGGATGCAGTTACCCCCAAGGGAGTAATTTTGTCATATCCTGAGGATCAAAAGAGCAATTTGTAACTGTTTGTGAGCCAAGGATCAAATCTCGGACTGCTGTATTTTTGATGGTGGTGATGACATTATTCAGTTTGATTCATCAATTTTAACCACCAGATGTTTTTCCTTTAATGTATTTGAAATACATAAAATACATAAAATAAATACATTTATTTTTTAAATAAATTTACAAATAAATATAAATATTTTAAAAATAGAATCAGTTACAGATTCTGCAAAACAAACCCAAAAGAGAAAACTCTGGGCAGTCACATACATAGCTTCCTGTCACATATTATTACATAGTCTGAGATATTAAAATAAGATAAATAAGAGGAAAAGTTGGCTCAAATCTTACCTCAGCTATTTTAATTTCTAGGAAGCCTAAAATACAGAGTAACAGGTTCCTTAGCTGAAGATTTCACAAGTTCAGTTCCATACATCACTTTTCTGAACTGGATATGCAGGGTGAATTTCTGAAGTGCTGCAGATGAACTACAATTCATATTCCTGCATTGCTAGAGATGGTGAGCATTATAAGTAATCAGTTGGAGATTTGTCACAGGTTGCCTACTAAGGTGCCAGAGACCTAATATGGGAAATCTTCTAGAAGTAGCAACTGAGAAAGAGACACACAGTTCAGCAGACCTGATATTTCAAGCCAATCTACGGAGTAATTTTTACTCCATGTCCAGAAATGGTACAATAAACTAAGGACGTCTGTGCTTTCGAAATCCTTTTGCTGCCATCTAGTGGTTTGATTCAGTATAACATTAATCCCCTACCATCTCTTCCTTTGATTAACCCCCCCTCACTAAAAATTAGCAGAATCATCACTGGGAAATGCTTTATGTCATAAAGTCAATGAATCTGAGACTGAGACAAAAACATTGTTTTCTGAGTGATCTGAATAGAAATCATGTTTGCCAAGAAAAAAAGGGGAAAAAAATCTGATGATGATCAAGCATCTGTAATTGATAGTCCTTTGTTGAGCTTCTTTATGTTGCCAGAGGTAAAATGGATCTCCTACAGCTCAACTCGCACATTTTTTTCTTTTTTATCATTGCCGGGAATTCCATACGCTTACTTATCATACTAAAGTTCACTAAAACTATCTACTGAATTATCCTTCAAAATCAGAAGATTCACTTGCTCTTTAATGCACAACAGTAAACTATAATTGGTAAAGTCAGCGGAAGCATTTAGAGCAGGGGTGTCAAACTTCTCTCATCACGGCGGTATCACCTGATGTATTGAGAGTTTTCCCCCCTTCGCTAAACTAGGCGTGGGCATGGCCAGTGCGTGACACATCCAGTCCACGGGCCATGAGTTTGACACCTCTAATTTAGAGCATTATCACAAGAGCTGTGATAGGGCTGGGAAGTGGCTCAACAGGCTAATGCAGCCTGTTATTAACACACAGCTGCCTGCAATTACAATTACTGCAGGCTCGAGTCCCACCAGGCCCAAGGTTGACTCAGCCTTCCATCCTTTATAAGGCAGGTAAAATGAGGACCCAGATTGGTGGGGGGGGGGCAATAAGTTGACTTCGTATACAAATAGGATGAGACTATTGCCTTACACAATGTAAGCCGCCCTGAGTCTTCGGAGAAGGGCGGGATATAAATTCAAATAAACAAATAAACAAACTTCCATATCTGAAATGCCAAATGGAGGTGGTTATTAGAGATCAGTGAAAACTAAATTCTTGTGTCTTTTTATTGCCATTTAGTTGTCAACTGGAGTTTTGCAGCCTAGATATGGTAGCTTTTACTTTCTATCATTATAATTTAGCACTCAAGATCAGGTGTTCGCACATTTATCTATCTCTTAAGCACGTTAGCCTGCCTGCTCATAAAAGAACAAAACTGAGAGAATCAAATTTTCACACAAAGGGAAGGATCAACTATCACAGAGTTGAGTTCCAAATCCCGTCACTACCGATTTCTCGTGCGCTTCCGGGGCTCTTCGCATGCGAAGAAGCTTCTGTTCATTCCCAGAAGCATCCAGGTGGATGGGCAGAGAATCTCGATGCCACCGCTACCAGTTTGCCCGATCTAGTGTGAACCGGTAACAACCCACCACTGAACTGCCCTGCCATGATTAGCGTAGTCATGGTGTACAGCAAGGGCGGGTTTCAAAACCCGTTGCTATTGGTTTGCTTGTAAGTGTATGAGCACTTGCGTGCACGCACAACACTTCTGCATATGCACAGAAGCATCTGAGTGGGTGGGCGGGGCCTCCCGCTACCGCCGTTACTGGTTCGCCCAAACCGGGGCAAACTGGTTGCAAACCATCACTGGCATACAGATAGCCCTTGACTTACAACCATAATTGAGCTCAAAATTTCTGTTGCCAAACAAGACAGTTGTTAAGTGAGCCCCATTTTATGACCTTTCTTGTTACAGTTGTTGTGAATCACTGCAGTTGTTAAGTTAGTAACACGGTTGTTAAGTGAATCGGGCTTCCCCATAGACTTTGCTTGTCAGAAGGTAGCAGAAGGTGGATCACATGACCCCAGGACACTGCAACCATCACAAATATAAGTCAGGATCTGAATTTTGATCACCCGACCATGGGGATGCTGGAACAGTCGTAAGTGTGAAAAGCAGTCATAAATCCCTTAGTTCTGTGCTGTTGTAACTTCAAATGGTCACTGAATGAAAGATTATTCAGAAGAGGGCCGTGAAAATATTTGCAGATCCCTCGCATCCTGGATATAAACTGTTTCAACTCCTACCCTCAAAACGACGCTATAGAGCACTGCACACCAGAACAACTAGACACAAGAACAGTTTTTCCCCGAAGGCCATCACTCTGCTAAACAAATAATTCCCTCAACACTGTCAGACTATTTACTGAATCTGCACTACTATTAATCGTTTCATAGTTCCCATCACCAATTTCCACTTATGACTGTATGACTATAACTTGTTGCTGGCAATCCTTATGATTTATATTGATATATTGATCATCAATTGTGTTGTAAATGTTGTACCTTGATGAACGTATCTTTTCTTTTATGTACACTGAGAGCATATGCACCAAGACAAATTCCTTGTGTGTCCAATCACACTTGGCCAATAAAAATTCTATTCTATTCTATTAACCTCATTTTCTGGTTTTGCACAATAACTTGACCCAACAACTCTTCACAGGGAAGAGTTCTCACAATTTCTTATGCAATGGCTGGTTGTTGGCCCAGTGCATTCCTGCTCAGGAATTCTCAGTGCATTCCACTCAGTGCAAATATTTAAATTGTACACGACCCAGAATCTCCCTGTGAGAGAGATGAGCAGCTTCTAAATTTGATGTACAAATAAATATGTATAAATACATTCCACAAGCATAGACATTAGGAGCTTCAGCAGTAACTTCCCCCTGTAGTTCAGTAGTATATGCATCTACCAAAGCAAAGCTTAAATAGTTTACTCTTTATTTTGCTCACTTTTAAATTAAAATCTAGAATTGGGGGAAGGTGCTTAAACTATTAGAGCACAATGCCCATTTGTACATATTCCAACTCATGTTCTAAGTGAATTTGCTTAAGGTATGTGCAATTGCCACGTTTTTTTGGCACTTTTATGCCTGATATGTTCAGATATTCCTTTCCAGGTTTTAATACTTAAAATAGCATCAAAATAATCTCCTTTTCTTAAATAGATTTAAAAGTTCCTGGCTGGGGAATTCTGGAAGTTGAAATCTAAAGTTGCCCATTTGAAAAACATTGCACTAGAATTAAGCACACGCTCACCCTCCTAAAAAATGTCTGAAGTCCTTGTATAAAAAGGTTATTGGTGTCAAAACCATTTAAAAAATGCTGGTGTGACATCAGCAGGGGTGAAATGCTACCGGTTTGCACAAGTTTGGGTGAACTGGTAGCGGTGGCAGCACGAAGCTCCGCCCACTCACCTAGACATCGTTACTTCCTGGTTTTAACCAGGAAGTAACCAGTTTTTGACCCTCTGCACATGCACAGAAGGCTTTGTGCATGCACGGAGGGTACAAAATTGCACATGACGCACACATGCACTTCCGAACCAGTAGGGAAGGTAAGTAGATTTTACCTCTGCATCAGCCCCATAGTCAAGGACATGATCATGAAAAGGACAAGATTTGGGACAACTACAAATATTCCAAAGAACACCTACAGTATCCTGTGCAGCAGAAAAAAGGAAGCAGAGATTACAAAAAAACCACCTATAGCTCAATATTCCTCGCAATCTACAGGCCTCATTTGCTTTGACTAAAGCCGAGACTCCATCATCAGAAAAGCACTGAATAAAAAAAGGGAGTCTACTCTGAAATAGCAGAGTAAAAGCCATTGAACCTAGATGCTCATCTCAAGTTTGTAAAGGAAACAGAATAATTGAATGGCTCTCTAGACTTCTGAAAGAACATTCTATGGGTAGATCGGGGTGAAATGCTCCCGGTTCGTACTGGATCACACGATCCGGTAGCGATGGTGGCGGTGGTTCAGAGAACCGGTAGCAAAAATCCCTGCCCCCCGCCCCAGCTGAGCTGCGCTCATCAGAGGTTTTTTTTTTTTACTTTTAAAAGCATTTTTTCTTTGGGCGAAAAAATGCTTTTAAAAGTTAAAAAAAAAGCCTCTGATGATCGTGCGGCTCAGCTGGAATCATCAGAACCCTTTAAAAACTTTTTTTCCTCTGCCGATCCCAGTTGAGTTGCCTGATCATCACAGGCTTTTAAAAGCATTTTTTACAAACCCTTTGGCTGAAGAAGTTGTAGAAAAAATGCTTTTAAAAGTTAAAAAAAAAGTTGACCGTGCCCACCCAGTCACATTACCCCCTCCCACCAAGCCACGCCCACAGAACAGGTAGCAACGAATTTTCCAGTTCATTCCTGGGGTAGATCAGTCAAAAGTGGATCTTTGGAGTCTGCATGGACATTAGAAAACTAGTAGAAACCAATCCCTGCTTTTATGCTCCAAGTATAAGATATATTCCGTATTCACTCTATCCCTTTCTAATCTTTGCTTCATGGTCCTATTCACAATAATGACTATAAACATTCAATTTACAGAGACTTATATCCTAAAACCTTCTGGTTTTTGGACAAAAGTGGTTACAATTTCATCCAAATTCCCTTCAAGGATCTGATAGCCAAGGAATCATCTACTACTAGATAGAATCACCAGGAATCAGTAACCTGTTAGAATGGCTATAAATTCAGTCTTTTTATTTTTATAATTTTTATCTTACCTTTTCCTTGCCTTACTATTCCTTACCTTGCCATTGCCATTACTCTCTAGACCACAGGTGGCACGTGGAACCATATCTGTGGGCACGCGAGCGTTGCCCTAGCTGAGCTCCAGCAGGCATGTCCAGCGTGCATGTCCTAGAAAATCCTAGCTGATTTTTGGGCCCACCGGAAGTGGGGAAACAGGCTGTTTCTGGCCTCCGGAGGGCCTCCAGGGGGTTGGGAAAGGCTGTTTTCACCCTCCCCAGGCTCTTAGAAAGCCTCTGGAGCCTGGGAATGGTGAAAAATGGGCCTACTGGGCTCACCATGCCATCATGTGCCAAAAGCGGGGGGAGCGCAGGAGGGTCACATGCAGGCAGAGCACATTGAATTATGGGTGTGGGCATGTGCGCATGTGACACCCCCACACATACACACTCTCCCCCGCTTTTGGCACACGACGGCAAAAAGGTTAGCCATCACTGTGGTCTCTTCCCAAAATCCCAAAAGCTTCAACCAAAAACTGTCTACTGTTGACCTCACCCCATTCCTAAGGGGCGTGCATAAGACCACCAGCGTGCCTACCGTTCCTGTCCTATTGTTTTCTTTCATTATATCCAATTAATATAGTTATTACATACTCATATATATGCTTATATATTATATAGTTATTACATGCTTATGCTTATATATACTGTGTGACAAATAAATAAATAAATAAATAAAAATAAATAGACCATTTCATTATTTCTCAACTTTTTCAGCAGCCATCATCCATTTCGAACCAAAAGAGTCTTCGTTTTCATTTCTACTGTATATGAACCAGTTCCTGTAAGCATGTATCAACGTGTCTGTCTCTCATGATTTTCTAGATGGCTAAATTTCTCATACGTATTTTATCTTTACTGACAGCTTCCATTCCTTTAGGCATTATTCATTCATTAATTGGATTTTTTAATGAGCATTTATGTTTCCAAATCACTTCTATGAACCTTTTCCCTAGTTGCTTAAAGACAGCAATTCCTTACAAAGCATAAACAATGGTTTATAACCAGTAGTTCCACCACATTCATGTACTATCTTTTGTTCTTTCAACTTCTCACCTATGTCTTTTTGGGGTTTCATTGGCCACATCCAATTACACCTTTCTCACTTTTCCCTTTTCTTTTGACCCATTTGCTATTCCTTCATACGCTTGTTTCATAATTTGATATTATCTGAGTATCTATATGCTGAAGCATCATAATATACTTTTTTTGTATTGCTCACTTATTTTTGAATTAAACCTATATTTATGCAGGATCCATTCCATTTTTTTTACTCTGTTGCTTCTTCTTGTTTTACTATACCCAATATTTAATTATCATGTTCCCATTGTATTTCTCAATTCAGGAGTACCATACCTACTAACTTTCACTTTGATATTGTTTACACATAGCCATTTTTGGATTACACTATGAACATTTACTCTTCCCGACAGGCCACATAACATCCACTGTCTTTTTATCAGCATTTGCATATCTTAAAAATTCTCCGTTTTCTTATCTTTAGTAAATGTTTCAATAAGATACACAAAATTATTGACTTGCTTTACGTTTTCAATATTATGTATAACCACTTACTATTCATTCAATTTTCACTGATCTTGTCGATTGAAAGGTCGGCAGTTCAGCGGTTCAAATCCCTAGTGCTGTGTAACGGGGTGAGCTACCGTTACTTGTCCCAGCTTCTGCCGACCTAGCAATTCGAAAGCATGTAAAAAATGCAAATAGAAAAATTAGGGACCACCTTTGGTGGGAAGGTAACAGCGTTCCATGCGCCTTTGGCATTTAGTCATGCCAGCCACATGACCACGGAGATGTTTTTGGACAGCGCTGGCTTGGAAACGGAGATAAGCATCGCCCCCTAGAGTCGGGAACAACTAGCACATATGTGCGAGGGGAGCCTTTACCTTTTTATTCATTCAATTTTCCCTGTTAAATATAACTACTTTTGTCTTCAGTACATTACTTTTAGATGCATAATGACTCATATAACATAATAATATTCATTGTAAATAATTACACAACATTCTATATCAGGGGTCTCCAACCTTGGTCCCTTTAAGACTTGTGGACTTCAACTCCCAGAGTCCCTCAGCCAGAATTGAAGTCCACAAGTCTTAAAGGGACCAAGGTTGGAGACCCCTGAACTAGATGACCAAACTTACTTGAAACTGCAGCAAACATCATCTGCCAACAGTAAAAGCAACAACAATCAGTTTAGGCACATTTTGGTTGGTGTGTCAAAAGCCCAGTCAGAACCAATGTTGTGCTCATGTTATTTTATGCAAGCTAGGATCTCTAAACAGCCTTGTAAGCCAACAAACTGCTGTTCACATCCCACTAATCTGAATAGTACATAGTGTACTGACATACTTCCATACACTAATAGAAACATTTTTTTTAAAAAACCCAGAAAATAAACCTAAGGGAAAAGGATTGTGTATTTAGAAAAATATTATTAAAAAATAAAATGGATGTAGGGTTCTTTATCGTAATGGCACAAACATTCATTGCGGACAATGAAGATTGTACTTCTTGTCTGATTTTCAGGCTCTTCATTGAATAAGATAATGGAATCTTGATTAAACTGACCAGCTGGATGAAGAGGCAGTGTCCATTATATCTAGCTAGCCATTAAATGGCAAATGAGGTCATTTATGTATTTTGTATCATCTGTATAATGACATCATTATGCAAATGACTATTGGCATAATTTGCATCCAAGGACATAATTCATTGCTAATAATCATACTTTAAGGTGCCTTGTCTGGATTACTAAACTGCAGAAGAATATATTTTGGGGGGTTGCCAAACAGAAATTTGCTGCTTTGTATCTGAGGACTGTTAATTGGTGATCTGTTAAATAGAGAGCTCACTCAATTCCTATTATTAATTTTGTTGTATCAAGAATGGGTGTTGGTGTAGGACAGGGGTCCCCAACCTCTGGGCATTGGCTCAATACCGGGCCGTGGCCTATTTGGAACCAGGCCACGTGAAAAGTGGGACAGTACGTGCATGCAACTGCACTTGTGCCCCAGTGGTGGGTTTCAATTTTTTTACTACTGGTTCTGTGGGCGTGGCTTGGTGGGCGTGGCATGGCTTGTGGGTGCGACTTGGTGAGTGTGGCATGGCTTGGTGGGCGTGGCAGGGAAGGATACTGTAAAATCTTCATTCCGTCCCCAATCCAGGGGAAGGTTACTGCAAAATCCCCATTTCCTCCTGATCAGCAGGGACTTGGGAGGCAGAAAATAGATGGGGGTGGGGCCAGTCAGAATGTTTATTACCGGTTCTCCGAACTACTCAAAATTTCTGCTACTGGATCTCCAGAACTGGTCAGAACCTGCTGAAACCCACCTCTGTTATGCCCCAAAGGCTTCTCTTCTCTCACATGAGTGGAGCTATGCATATAGTGGTGAGAGCAGAGGCTGAACGGGACAGGTGAGCCCTGCTCAGCTTCACTGACTGCGCAGGACACCCGACCATCTTTGGAGTGTCGGGCAGCCTCGGTGAGTCTGAAGGAACACAAGAGTGTAGCCCCCCCAAGGCTTATCTTTTCCATGCCAAAAGCTTTTGCATATGGATGAAAGGCTTCAGGGGAGCAATCTTGCACTGCTTCAGGTCTTCCCTTCGCAAAAGCTTTTGCCATGGAGAAGCCTGAAGGAGCACAAAGCCGCACCCCAAAACCTTCTCTTCTCTCTTGCGTGAGTGGAGCTGCATGTACGCGTGCAGGTGCACCAGCCCACCACTGGCACGGACCTGTTCCCCTGCCCCCCCCCCGAGCCGGGCCACCAAGCCACAAAGGTTGGGGAGCATTAGTGAAGGATAGGTTTCTACTATATATAGATTTACCATGAAATAAGATGGGTAGCCTCTCAATTTGATAAATAAATAAATAGAAAACAGATACAGTTTTCTAATCCAAGATACGACCCCATATATTTTGCCATTCATGTAAATGTTTATATGTATTAAATGATTTGGGGTTACTTAGCCTGGAAACAATAAGTAAATAATAATCATCATCTAATCAGACTTTGTTACATATAACAAAAGATCAAAGTTAAGTACTACAATTTGTCTCTGGGTGAAGTAGAGTTCCTCTGAAAATATCACACTTTATTTTAAAAATTGTTCTGTTATTTACAGTTTTATTTAATGTGGCATTAAGCTTACATCAGTTAAATATTACATCAGTTAACAAGTCTGTACAAATACAAGTTCTATTCCTGGAGCAACTTTTAAATTTTAAATATATAAATTGAAAACAGTTTCTGTTGCATGCATATGTACACAAAGGTGTTGCTGGTTTAATATATATTCACATTAGCTAATATCATGTGAGGGGAAACAATGACTTTCTTCAACACCCAAATTGGGAATTCCTTTTTGAACATTATTTTTAAAGAATGAGGCAGTCCCTTAAACCAATGGCCCCCAACTTTTTGGACACCAGTTCTGTGAAAAGAGGTTGTTCTGTGGCCTGGAGGGGGCGTAGTTTTGCATGCCTGCATCCCACGGATGGGCCTTCCCTTGTTTGCGTGGCCCAGTTTCTGGCATGCCGTGGCCCAGTGCTGGTCCACAGACCGGGGTGGTTGGAGATCCCTGCCTTAAACAATCAAGTTGTAAGCTGTTTATGGCTTTAAATTATGACTGCTAAGCCAGCAATTGTCAACAAGTATCACTTAGTACAGGTGTCTTATGAAGCCTAGATTTTGTATGTACCTCAAAAACTAGAATACGTTAAGAAAATAAGTATGAAAAAGAATAATTTCAAATGATTAGTTAAAACCATACATCATTTGAGCAAGTTAACCCTAAAAGATGGATTCTATATTAAAAATAAATAAATAAATAAAAGCTCATATCTGCATAACAGCTGTGGTATACCACAGGGTCACCTGAATAGTGAAAATAGCAATAGCACTTAGATTTATATTCTGTTTCACAGAGCTTTACAGGCCTCTGTAAGTGGTTTAAAGAGTCAGCATATTGCTCCCAACAATCTGGATCCTCATTTTACCGACCTTGGATGGATTGAAGATTGAATCAACCTTGAACTGGTGAGAATCGAACTGCCAAAGTGCTGGCAGTCAGCAGAAGTAGCCTGCAAGTAGTGCATTCTAACCATTGTGCCACCACAACTCTTGGAGTGGTGTGGTGTGGTAAACAGAAGAGAGCGGTGTGAAAGAGGGGTCAAAGAGGCCATCTACATTAAGATTGAACAGCCTTCTCTCAACAGCGGGGAAGAGATACAATATCACCTTTCGCCTGTTTACAACACAGTCCTTTCATCAGTTCCAAGAAGGCTCCACACCCATCTGTACTATTCAGCTGACCCTGGGGGCACAAATACATCTCCAAGTGGCCTCAATGATTCTCAGAAACAACCAGATGACTGCTAACAACCAGATGACTGCAAAGAATATACATCCTTCCATTCTCCACTATTCAGTCAGAACTGAAGAAGCTTCTTGGATGAGAAGTGAAATGTCTTTAAGCAAAATCAGAAAGTTCAGTCGCCTTTTGAAAGAAAGCACCTTGGGACAATAATTTTGAGGTATTTTAAGGAAGGCTCTTCCTTTCTTGGCTTAATATTTGAGAAAGGTAAACTTTTAAAAAAGAAAACATTTTTTTCTGCTGCTATCAAATGGACTAAAGTTGGTTCATGAGAATGTATAATTACAGTACAGTAATCATATGCTGTTCAGTGACAATATATATTTGCACTGATGTGAATGCTTAAAAGAAACCCCCAATGCTACCATTTGATCTAGATTAAATATGCACTTTCTTGATGATTAGAGTTTGGAACCGTAAAGAAGCCCCATTCTTTATTTTTGTCCAGGCACTTAGCAACACCATAAAATTTGGAGAAGCAGAGAAGCTAAAAATGGCTAATGGAAAAATTACGCTAGAGGTATAGTTTAAAGAATAATTCTCTTTAGTTCTTCTTAGACATTCTCCTACCTATTTGTAAAAGGATGTTATATAACCACACTTGTTTTGAAAGCCTAAGGGGCATAATTTATTTTTCAACAGCATGCCATATACAAATTAGCATTGATTTCATCTCATTAATAATTTTAACATTGGATCAAAATTTAATTTTACATCTATATTCAGTTATTTCGTGTTTTCCCTCTTCTATTATATTAACAATTCAATGTGGTAATGAAGTTTGAAGATGTTAATGGAATTTAGGTCCTATTCAGGGGTGGGCTGCTGGGGGTTCACAGCGGTTCAAGAGAACCTCTAGCTAAGATTCTGTGCAGTTTGGAGAACCCCCAAATCCCACTCCTGCGCCCTGCCTATCCCGCCTCTCCCAGGAGTCCCCACGTGGCCCGTTTTGGATGCAGTTAAGTGCAGGGCGCACACGGAGGCTCGGGGAAGGTGAAAAATGGGCCTACCGGAAGTTCAGGCCCTTTTCTGGCCTCCAGAGGGCCTCTGGAGCCTGGGAAGCTGTTTTTGCCCTCCTGGAGACTCGAGGAAGGCCTCCGTGCAGGTGCAGGAGGTGCAGGAGGTACAGGAGGCCAATTAGGCCACGTCCACTATGGCCATGCCCATCCAGCAACTGGGTAGAAAACCCCTTGCTAAACTTTTTGAAGCCCACCCCTGGTCCTATGACCTTCACTTCCACAAAAGATCATTCCCGTCTTTCCTTACCTGGTCCATAGTGTCCAAGTTTGAATGAGCAGGCGATAATTTTACCAAAGTGGCTTACATCTATTGACCATTGCTAGTAAAGAACTTGAAGGAGGAAGGAATTAGAAAAACAGGCTTTCCCTGTAAGTGCACTGAATTATTTTCATGGTGAACGGTTGTTGTTCCTCAGTACACCAATGCAAAAGCATTGGGAAGAAGTGCTCAAACTCCGGAAGCTTTATTTATTTATCTATTAAATTCATTTGCCACCCATCTTAAACTTTCTGAATGGTTCAGAAGGGTTCAAATAGCAAAGCCTCTCTCTTTCTCTCTCTTTCTCTCTCTCTGCTTATTATGCTTTCTGCTTATCATCCTGTGTGTTTTCATCATGTTTTGATAAGCGTGGATTAGCAGTCAAGAGATCCAGTCCTTTGGGTCAAATAAGTTGCTTCCACAAACACCTCCCTGCTAGATACTAAGCTTATATTTAAATCTCAGAGAGAAAAAAACAGAATTCAGATAAAACTTTCCCAAGCAATTACAGTAAATGACCATAAAATAGCTTAACTCATGCTTAGATAAAGCCATATCTATGATCTCCAAGATTTGGAGTGTCCGACTTTGGCAACTTTAAGACTTGTGGACTTCCAGAATTCTTCAGATAGCTATGCTGGCTGCAGAATTCTAGGAGTTGGAGTCCTCAAATCTTAAATTGGCACGGCTGTCCAAGTGTGTGATTCATCTTATGAAATGTCATTTGAGTTTACTGATAAAGAAGGAGAAATTTACTGACATCTGCTAATTTACTCATAATGACTTCTAAGGCAAAGGTTAGATGAGATTATAAATTGTTTGAAAACTTTACTTGGAGTTTACTCCTAAGCAAATTATTAAGGGTTGAGAAAGTTTAGGTGGAAGTGGGCCAAGATATAACAAAAGACTCACCTGAGGAACACCCATTTTGCAGTTTATTGGTAACGACATTCATCCTTTTATAAAACCCAGCCAGTGAAGTATCGTAACACCATTGCAGATGCTTCAGCCTCGTGGTACGCATGATGGAGAAAACATCAGGTTTCCACCAGCTCACACTTCTTTGTTCTGCACTCTGTCTTGTTTATGTCCTGGTTAAAATCATCCAACTATATTACAAGAGACAAAAGCAACTTAAGGCTTATAAGAATTTCCCAGGCCCACCTACTCACTGGCTGTATGGCAACATCCATCAGGTAAGAAGCGGCAAAATATATGAGGAGGTGATGGGGCAGAAGAAGAAGATTTCCGACATAGTTAATTGCTAGCATATCTTGAAATTATTTAAAGGTTGTAATTGTCCCTTTAACCTAAGACTGTCTACTGTTGACCTCACACTATTCCTAAGAGGTCTGTAAGGGACGTGCATAAGAGCACCAGCGTGCCTACCATCCCTGTCTTAATGTTCCCTTTAATTGTATTCATTTTATGTAATCAATTCATGCTTATACTTATACATATTATCTAATACGTACTCGGCAAAATAAATAAATAAATAATATTGAATATTCTTAACTCATTGATTGTGGCTCTGTTATTATCAGATGAATAACTTCATTCTGATGCCTGTGTTCCACAAAGTAATCTAAGAAGTGGTTAAGTTATTTATTTATTTTATTTATTTACATCAAATTTATCTAGCTGCTCATCTCTCTAATTCAGGGAATATACTATATTTTCTTAAATGTGCATTATATTATGAGTCCTTTTACACATTCTTAACTTTGACTGCATTACTCAGGCTGATTTAAGTGGATGACTATTCTGACTCTGATGAGTGTCAGAGTTTAAAAGCACAGCTTTGCAACTATACTGTAAACATGACTTCCTTCCTTCCTTCCTTCCTTCCTTCCTTCCTTCCTTCCTTCCTTCCTTCCTTCCTTTCTTTTTGCAGATACCTAGCCAGAAAGAAGAACTAAAGTATATGTTCGAGTGGTCTGAACAATATTCTTATGCTTTTCCCAGATGGTTTGGGACTTTTTTTTCTTCTGTAATTGTCTCTCACCCAGAATACGCCAAAACTTTGTTTGCCAGAGGAGGTAAGTGCATCCCAGTTAGGACAATGTCTATTTCCCATGTAGTTATGCATTTAGAGAGATTTACAGTAGAGAACAGTAGCCAGGCTCTGTTGGATGCTAAGAGGCACATTTCTGTCAGCTTCAGTACCTTTTAGCTGCTTCTATAAAGTTTATATTGATAATAATGTAAGATGATGTTAAAAAAGACAAAAGTGAGTTACCTTCTTGTATATATTTGGCACTCACGTTACATACTTAGTTAAGAATTCTTTTAAACGTCATACTCATTAGAGTATGTCTCTTCTCTGCTGCAGCTCAAAGACACAACTTCAGAAGAGTAAAAAGTAGTGTCAGTAAGACTTAACGATTTCCACCAAACTTCACTAAACCCTTCCTTGCAAACATGTATAAAGTTGTACTGTACCAAAGGTGGGTTTCAGCAGGTTCTGACCAGTTCTGGAGAACTAGTAGTGGAAATTTTGAGTAGTTCGGAGAACTGGTAGTAAAAATTCTGACTGGCCCCGCCCCCATCTATTTTCTGCCTCCCAAGTCCCTGCTGATCAGGAGGAAATGGGGATTTTGCAGTAACCTTCCCCTGGATTGGGGAGGGAATGGAGATTTTACAGTATCCTGCCCCTGCCATGTCCACCAAGCCACACCCACCAAGCCATGCCACGCCCACCAAGCCACACCCACAGAACCGGTAGTAAAAAAAATTGAAACCCACCACTGTACTGTACATTTGAATAATTTTCTTTTGTTGTGATCCAATGGTTAATGTGTTAAAATAGGACTCAGGAGACCCAGGTTCAAGTCCATCCTCAACCATTGAAACTGATTGGGTGGTTTTGGGTCAGTCCCTCTTTCTCAGCCCTACTTATCTCAAAAAGTTGTAGTGGGGAAGACTGGACTAGGAAATTTTGTCTATAGCAACTTGAGCTCCCAGAGGACAATTAGGGAGTTAATCTTATTATATGAACATATGAATAATGCACTCATAACTTCAGCAGAACGACTGCTGCAAATGACAGAGAAATGGGGAAAATGCAATGTTAAAAATATGTCAGTTTTGTGATTCTGTACTAGGGCTCAAGAAATACCCAAGGACACCCGACAATAAACTTACTTTTAACATTTAATATCTTTTTCAAAAATAGAGCCTTTAATAAGGCTCTGCAAATTCTTTGAAAAAAATTGCTTCTCGAGATGTAGGAACCATGTCTCTCACTCATCAAGCAGCCATTCTGGCTACTCTTGGCAGCCCTCCTATGTATGTAGGTATCCATAGCCATTTCACTTTTCCCCCAGCAAAACATTGTGAAGAATTCTTTTGAACTGCCCTAATTTTTAACAGATTGAATGGATTGAACTTTAATATTTGAACAGAGGTTGATGTTGTTGTATGCTATGGAAATGCTTCACAAAGCACAAAGTGATGGATTTAAAGTTTTTGTAGCAACACCAAAAGAGAATGATCCATTATTTTTGTCATGAACTTTGACAGCCACTAATTTTCATGTAAATTACCTTGGTTGTCATTTGTAAACTATATATATGAGCCACATATAAATATATATCTTACATATCAAAGTTACTTATTCTCTCACATTTGTTCAATGAAAGAAAGATGCAGTAAACTTTCAATGTGGACTTTATCTATGCCAAAAAAGTTGATTATTTCAGTATATGTTTAGCACTGTGTTATAACTTTGTTCTGATCTTCTTCAAATTTTGTAGATCCAAAGCCTGAATTTATCTATTCATCTTTGATTCCTTGGATCGGTATGTGTAAAAATTAAAATCAGTTATAAGTATTTTTTCTATTCCTCCCTTTTTTCAAACAGTTCAATTGATAATTTAACTGTTATTATGTTGTTTGTTTTAGTGTAGCTTTCCAATGTTAATTTGATCTTCTCCGGTCTTCTGCAGACTGGTTATATATAATGGGACCAGAATCTGGAAGTATATTCAGAACCCCACCTAAAAGTTATCAAGTTGCAGAGGCTTGATTTAATTTACAAGAATTTCAATTTGAGCATAAGAGTCTGATCATCACATCTACACTTTAATGAATGAAATGGTGTATTAAAGAAGGTCGCCCAATAGCTTCTGTACCTAATGGAGGTCTAGAACCAATCGAGTAATACCTTCTCAGCCCAAATCAGTATCAGATTCTTCAAACACCTTCTCATATTATGTAATGATAGCTTTGTTATAAGAATTGCAGTGAGGGTAATACAAAATAAGCTGACCCTGCAAGTGGGACAACATAGGAAGAAAAACAACAGAGTATAAAATAACAGAATAACAGAGTTGGAAGGAACCTTGGAGGTCTTCTAGTCCAAGCCCCTGCTTAAGTAGGAAACCCTATAGTACCATTTCATGCAAATGGTTGTCCAATCTCTTCTTAAAAAATATCCAGTGTTGGAGAATTCACAACTTCTATAAATAAGTCATTCCATTAATTGTTCTAATTGTTCTAATAGTCAGGAAATTTTTCTTTAGTTCTAGGTTGGTTCTTTCCTTGATTTAATTTCCATCCATTGCCTTCAGGCGCTTTGGAGAATAGGTTGACCTCCTCTTCTTTGTGACAGCCCCTAGGTATTGGAACACTGCCATTATGTCATCCCTTGTCCTACTTTTCATTAAACTAGACATACCAATTCCTGTAACCATTCACCAGTCCCCTAATCATTTTTGATGTTCTTCTCTGCACTCTTTCTAGAGTCTCAACATCTTTTTTATATTATCGCAACCAAAACTGGATGCAGTATTCCAAGTGTAGTCTTACCAAGGCATTATAAATTGGTATTAACACTTCACGTGATCTTGATTCTATCTCTCTGCTAATGCAGCCTAGGACTTTGTTGACTTTTTAGCAGCTGCAGCACACTGCTGCCTCATATTTATATATACAGAGGGAAGAAAAGATAATTTAAAAATACACTTTCCTCTTTAATTAGCCTGAAGCGCTGTGGATGAAAGCCAACTTGGGTAATTTTAAAACTAACCATCCATTTGTATTCCTATGCAATTTTCCATGGAGTAAGTATTCTTAATATAATCTGTGTAGAAATAAAGATAGGTTCATACTGCATAGGTCTAATGTCTTTATGAATTGTCTTGAATAAAAGCAGTTTCATCAATTCAAAAGCTTCAATATCTGATTTCCCTAACATCCAATAAATGGATGAAAAGCTACAGGGAGATGAAAAGGTAAATTTTTACCTATGCTTCAGATGAATAAGTGAAAGAGAGATAAAGAAATCATATTCCTGTCAGGAATTCTAAGACAACTTGAAATGATATGCAATGGTCCTTGAGCTCTGTGCTTGAAATATGAGCATCACTGTGTTAACCAACTATCAAAAGAAGCAATTCTGGTTGGTGCAGGACCATTTTTAAAACCCTGCTGTCATTTCTGATGAGATTTGTTTTATGGGATTTTGAAAGATGGGCCTGGACGCTGCAGGTACATTGACTCTGTCTTAACACTTTCAAGTGTCTCAAAGGGCCTCACAGGGCCTCTGTGGCTCAGACTGGTAAGACAGTCTGTTATTAACAGCAGCTGCCTGCAATTACTGCAAGTTCAAGTCCCACCAGGCCCAAGGTTGACTCAGCCTTCCACCCTTTATAAGGTAGGTAAAATGAGGACCCAGATTGTTGGGGGCAATAAGTTGACTTTGTATATAATATACAAATGGATGAAGACTATTGCTTGACATAGTGTAAGCCACCCTGAGTCTTCGGAGAAGGGCGGGATATAAATGCAAATAAATAAAAAAAAAGATGAGATAAACTGCCTATCTAATTCTGAGTGCAAACAATCTCTTAGCTCGGTCAGAGCAGATGGAATAATATCATCATCATCATCACCACCACCATCACTGCCACTACCACTTAATTTAATTTATCTTTTTCTTTTTGTACCTCCAGGAAAAGGACTGCTTGTCTTAGGTGGCACAAAATGGCGTCAGCACAGACGGTTGTTAACACCAGCTTTTCACTATAATATTTTGAAGCCCTATGTGGCATTAGTTGCAGATTCCACCAAAGTTATGCTGGTAAGGAAAGGGTTTTTTCACAGGTTATACAAGCAAATGCAAAAGGGACCATTGTAAACTGAGCAGGACATTCCTAGCTAGCTCTTGGATAGGTAACCATCAGAATTTCTAGGACTGTAAAGTACAGGGAGTCCTCAACTTACAACAGTTCATTTAGAGACCGTTCAAAGTTACAATGGCACGGAAAAAAGTGACTTATGACAGTTTTTCACACTTATGACCACTGCAGCATCCCCACAGTCATGTGATCAGAATCCAGATGCTTGGCAACTGACTCATATTTATGTTGGTTGCAACATCCTGGGGTTGTGTGATCACCTTTTGTGACCTTATGCCAATCAAAGTCAATGGGGAAGCCAGATTCACTTACTAGCCATGTTACTAACAACTGCAGTCATTTGCTTAACAACTGTGGCAAGAAAGATCTTAAAATGGGGCAAAACTCATGTAACCACTGTCTCGCTTAGCAACATAAATTTTGGGCTCAGTTGTGGTTGTAAGTCCAGAACAATTCTCAAAAATGAGAATGGGAACTCTCTTCCATGTTGTTGCTAAGTAAGCAATATGGACATATCTATGTAGTTCTCTAAAGCTGAGCTGAACTCAATGGTACATTGGACAGCAAATGGCTGCCACCAAAATGGCATACGGCATGGGAACCCTATAAACAGCTGATGCTGTTCCATCTCTATTTTCCCCACTAGGATAAATGGGAGAAACTGATTGCAAAGGAGCCCATGAAGTCTTTGGAGATGTTTGACCATGTTAGTTTAATGACTCTTGACAGCATCATGAAATGTGCATTCAGCCACACGAGCAACTGCCAAACCGACAGGTTAAAACTTTTACAATAATACATGCTAATAACATGAGTATTGGGTAACGTTGATCATATTTGTGTAGCACATTTTTTTTTGTTAAAAATTTTTTCCCCCCTTCCATCAGAGACCTGGATTATTATGTCCAAGCTGTGTCTGACTTAACTTTCCTGTCGTTTCGGAGAGTTACCTCTAGTATACTACGGAGTGATTTCCTATATTCATGTACCCCATCAGGACAGCATTTTAAGCAGGCGTGTAAATTGGCACACCAGCATACAGGTAAGTCTCGTGTTGTCTGGTAAGATTAAAATTACTATGAGAGTGTCTTAGGTTCCCAGGATATATGAAGACGAAGGAGGAGTGGCTGTAGCCTGAGGTCATCTTTGGTGGACTGTTTCACTAATTGAAAGCAAACATGTTGAAACCACTTGGAGTGAAACTCTTTCCTCTAATGCCATTATATAAGAGCTATTATATGACAAATAGAAAGGTTTTCAAAACATTGTTTTATTTGGCAGCAAAGTAGTTCAATCTTCACTCAAAAGTTAATGACCTGTATAGATTACTTTAGTATGCTTAAAACAGCGTATTTTAATTTTTCACTTATTTCACAGCTTCATCCTCCACATGTCGTCTTAGAAGCAAGTCCCATAGACTTCAATGAGGCTTATTATAATATAAGCAATGTTTTCTGATTCTTCTAATTATGGGGATAAGCCTCATTACAGCCTTGAGATATGTCAGTGAAATCCTTGACCTGACAACACACAATGACTTTTATTCATCACTACTAAAAATTGACTAGCGTCAGAAAGACACCATTGAATTTACTTGCAGCCTAATAAGAGATTTCAGTGTATACTGATTTGATTCTGAATAGTTCTTCGCTTGCATATTACAAATTTTATTTATAATAAAAAGAACCAAATTAATCTCTCAGAGCCTTTTTTCCCCCGAAGTCAAGGGATAAAATAATAAAATGAGGCAAACACAGTGAATTTCTCATTCCTGGTATTAACTCATCTTGTATTACTTCATAGAAAAAGTGATTGAAGAGAGAAAAAAATCACTACATAATGAAAGAGAGCTTGAAAAGATCCAAAAGAAGCGACATTTGGATTTTTTGGACATTCTTCTTTGTGCCAAAGTAAGAAACTATTTATTTATTTATTTAATTTATTAGTTTGTCAAGCATATACAAGATAGCATGTATGAATATGAACATGGATAGGAACAAAAGAAATGAATACAAATAAATGGGGAGAGTAGGATGGGGACAGTAGGCATGATGGTACACTTATGCATGCCCCCTTTACGGACCTCTTAGGAATGGGGTGAGGTCAATGATAGACAGTTTAAAGCTGAAGCTGTGAGGGCTTGAGGATGTAACAACGGAGTTGGGTAGAGCATTCCAGGCGTTGACCACTGTTGCTGAAGTCGTATTTTCTGCAATCGAGTTCAGAGCGGTTTACCTTGAGTTTGTATCAATTGTTTGCCCGTGTATTATTGAGGTTGAGGCTGAAGAAGTTGTTGACAGGTAAGACGTTGTAGCCGACAATTTTGTGTACTATGCTTAGATCAGACTACAGGCGGTGCAGTTCCAGATTGTCCAAGCCCAAAATTTCAAACCTGGTGGCACAAGGGATTCTATTGTGAATAGAGGAGTGGAGTATTCTTCTCGTGAAATACTATAGGAAGTATTTTTAACAGCCTCTTGTCTCACACTGTTATGAAAGTTATTACAATACAAAATGAAATATTGTTTTGTTACAATGGTAAATAGAACAACTTGCACATAAAATTGATGTGATAATGAAAAACTGGTTAATCAGAATAGGTTATTATAATAAACCGGAAACAATTAATTTGAATCTTTGTCACTGACTTATTTGCAGTGTCTGTAAAAAAAAAAAAAGATGAGAAAGTCAACAGTACCACAGAAAAATATAGTTAAAGCAACCTAAATTGTAAAAAGCTTGCAATTTTTATACTGCAGATAGGAATTTTCTATATCAAATGGTTGCTAACTCAAAGCATTTGTGCAAATAAATTGTGGAACAAATGAGGCTGCCAGGTCAGGGAGTTGATGTTCTCCTTAAAAATTGGAGAGAAAGGAAAATTTCACCAGAGCTGTTATTGCAGCACTTAAGTGGGAACAAAGTTTATATGGTAATTCTGGTGTGTTTTTTTTTCCTATTATTGGACAAAATGTTCAAGGTTGTAAAGATGAAAGCTCCCCTGTTGACCCTTTTCTAACATTTTCCCATGCAGATGCATTGGGAAAACAGAAATAATTCTCATTTCCTTTAATGAGGCAAACACTGGAAATTTGCTAAACAGGGTAAAACGCGAATGGTTCTGGACTGATTCTCATGTCCTGCCCATCTTGTCAGGAAATTATCGTATCATTTTTTAAAGGACATGCCCATGTGACAATTGCCTTGGTCTCATTCCCAGCCAATTGCAGAGAAAAAGCTTTTCCTTCTACCAACATTTTTGCTGACGATGCGATCTCATGATAAACCAATCCAAACTAGACTGCAGAAAACACGATTTCAATAACAGAGTTGTCAGAGCCTGAAATGCACTACCTGACTCTGTGGTTTCTTCCCCAAATCCCCAAAACTTTAAGTTTAAACTGTCTACTATAGACTTCACCCCATTCCTAAGAGGTCTGTAAGGGGCGTGCATGAGCGCACCAGCGTGCCTACCATCCCTATCCTAATGTTTTCTTTTATCTGTATCCTTTACATGTGTTTATAATTATGTTTACAACATTTGTATCTGTCGTAAAATACATGCTTTACGAAATAAATAAATAAAAAATAAAATAAATTTTTTTTATGACATTTTATTGGCCAGGGTAGGATAAAGAGTCTCTGAGGCAGTGGTGAAATCCTACCGGTTTGAACCAGTTCAGGCGACCTGGTAGTGATAAAAGCTACCGGTTTGATGAACCAGTAATAAAAAAAAGCTACTGGTTGGTTCGAACCAGTATTTCCGACGGTCAGCTGTGCCGCGCGATTTATATTCGCTAGAGAGCAGGAAATCCTGCTTTCTAGCGAATCTAAATAGCACAGCACAACTGTTCCCCCCCCCCGCCTGTTGTTCTACTTACCTTGTCAAGTTTGCACAGCGTGCATTTGGCGCAGGGCCAGCAAACCGGTGGCAAACCATGGAGGATTTCACATTGCTCTGAGATATACTATTTAAAAAAAAACAAAAAACTATTATCATTTACAATTGCAGAAAGGAAGGTAGATGGTAGGGTGGTGAAATCCCACAATTCCTTGCAAAAGTAGTACTAAATGAATCAGATGTATTTGCAGAATTATTTGGATAGGACAGGGAGAAAGAAAGTAAAACAAAGGTAGCTGTTTATGTCAGGATGCTTTTCAACAATTCAAAGACTAAAACAATATACATTAACTCAACCTAAAGGAAGAGCCCTCTATGTCTTTGTTCAAACCATGGAATAAAAAATCCCGATAGTATCAGTGTACCTGAATCCAATAATACCATAAATTAAAAACTCATTTTTGGCACTTTTGTCTTTGGTCTGATTTTATGATGACCTCATTTGATTTGATTTTTCTTTAAATGAATGCTCATTGAAGGTGCCCCTTGCTGATTCTTCTTCTCTGTTGATCAGTATGAAGATGGAACTGGACTATCTGATGAAGACCTCCGTGCTGAAGTGGACACTTTCATGTTTGCAGGCCATGACACAACGTCCTCTGGCATCTCTTGGCTATTATATATAATGGCTAAGCACCCAGAACATCAGCAGAAATGCAGAGAAGAAGTCAAGGAAATCTTGGGGGATCGGGAAGACATCCAGTGGTGAGTACAGTATTGTTTGCTTTAGATTTCTTTCATTGGTGACTTGATTTAAGCATCAAACTACACGATACTGATTTAGAAAGCATTTTCAAGCAAACAAAAATCAGAACACTTTGAGGCTGTTTGGATGAATTGGTTAGATGGGATGTTTAATCCAGGGGTGAAATTCAGCAGGTTTTGACAGGTTCTGGAGAACCGGTAGCAGAAATTTTCAATCATTCATAGAACCAGCAAATACCACCTCTGGCTGGCCCCAGAGATTTTGCAATATCCTTCCCCTGGAGTGGGGAGGGAATGGAGATTTTGCAGTATCCTTTCCCTGCCATGCCCACCAAGCCACACCACGCCCACCAAGGCATGCCCACCAAACTGGTAGTAAAAAAATTTGAATTCCACCAGTGGTTTAATCCTTTCGCTGATATCACCATATTCTGTTTTTCTGAATCAAGAGGATGCAGAGGGAAGGACAACCACCAACATGGTTCTTTATATTATGCTTAGACCAGGGATGAAATGCTCCTGATTCTGAATAGATCGGGTGATCTGGTAGCGATGAGGGCGGATAGTTCAGAGAACCGGTAGCAAAAATCCCTGCCTTCCCCCCACCCATGCCCGCCCAATCGCCCAGTCCCCACTTGCCTACTTGGCAGCTTGCTGCTTCTTTCGGGCTTGCTCGCTTTTCCTGCCTTGCTTCGGCTGCTGCAATCAATTGCATCAGCTAGCAACTCAATCTGCCTGCCTGCAATCCATCTCATCGGTCAGCAACTCAATCTGCCTGCCTTGTCCCTTCAATTGGGTAAGTAACTGGGGTTTTTGGGGGGGGGGGATGATTTAAAAAAATAGTTAATTGGAGTTTTTTTAAGGAGGTTTTTTTTTTAGACAGCAATTTAAAGTTGAGGAAGTTTTAAATTTAGCTGCTTTTATCTAAAAATATAAATAAAATAAAATATTTGTGCAACTTTCTGAGATATGGTGTGTTTCTGTAGTGTTTCACTCTAACTACACAAAGACACAAAATCTCACAAAACTGTATGTGGATTTTTTTTTGTGTGAGTCAGTTGTGTTGTGTTGTGTTGTGTTGTGTGTGTGTGTGTAAAGTGTGAACGTTGGTTTTTAGTACCTCTTATAGTCTTGTGTACTTTGTTTATTATTTTTATTATTTATTGTTATTGGCCTTGCCCACCCAGTCACCTGACCACCAAACTACGCCCACCAATTAAGCAACCCCACAGAACCGGTAGGGAAAATTTTTAGATTTCACCCCTGGCATAGACCCATAGGATTGCCTATATACTGTAGTATCACTGTCAGTCAGTGCGAACATTATCTATGGCAATGTGCTACAAGAGGCATTATTATTCCCATTCCATTGTGTGGGATTAGGATTAGGAAGGATACTGCTATATCTTGCTGTCTGTCTACTGCAAAACTACTTCTGCACCCTATCTCTTTAAACCTACAGGCGGAAGAACAGCTGGAGGGAGAAAAATTGCCCATCTACTTGTTCATCCTCAATTAAAACTCCCAAATCTATTTTTTCCAATGGAAAAAAAATAGGTAACCAAAAGACTACTAGTAGCAAAGCTGGCTGAGGAACTCTGGGAGTTGAAGTCCACAAGTCTTAAAGGGACCAAGGTTGGAGACCCCTGGCTTAGAGTTCAGACAATTATTCTTGCAAGAGAATAAAAGGCTTACTACACATAGTACTATCTTAAATGTTAGGTAGCAGCTCAATTCACATACTGATTTTATACACCAAATCGTTTACTTCCAATGTTATAAGATTTGTAGAAAAGATGAAAACAATTGGATACCATATGATACCTGAACACAACACATGGCACAGTCATAATTATGTGGTTATGATTCAATGAGAATATGTTTCGGGCAAATTAGAAATTTAAGATTTAAAATATTCATAAGTTCAAATATTGCGTTGTACCCAGAGGTTGGTTTCAGCAGGTTCTGACCAGTTCTGGAGAACCAATAGTGGAAATTTTGAGTGGTTCGGAGAACTGGTAGTAAAAATTCTGACTGGCCCCACCCCCATCTATTTTCTGCCTCTCAAGTCCCACTGATCAGGAGGAAATGGGGATTTTGCAGTAACCTTCCCCTGGATTGGGGAGGGAATGGAGATTTTATAGTATCTTTCCCCTGTCATGCCCACCAAGCCATGCCAACCAAGCCATGCCATGCCCACCAAGCCACACTCACAGAACTGGTAGTAAAAAAATTTGAAACCTACTACTTTTCCTCCTCCTTATAGTTCAGTGAATTAGGTGGGTGTCTGATCCTCTTCTAAATATATTCTTTATATTGTTCTTTTAAGGAGTGGCATTATAAAAATTAGTTTGACCTTTTACTTTCCAGAAAGGCAGGTTGGGTTGTGTAAGACTTATCTTTCTCCCCCAGGATCAGGCTAGATAGCAGGAACTATCAAGACTTTAACCCAATGCGGGGGGGAGGGGGGCGAGCACTCAGACGGATTCTGGGGAAACTGGTTTGAAACTTTGAACTTCTGCCCTTTCTTTATGACCTCAGCCATCAAACCCTATTCTCCAAAGCATCTGAGGGTAGGACAAGAAGTAAGGGGTGGAAACTAATCAAGGAGAGAAACAACTTAGAACTAAGGAGAAATTTCCTGACAGTTAGAACATAACCATATTTTTCAAAGTATAAGACTCACCATTTCCCCCCAAAAAGAGGGTGAAAATCTGGGTGCGTCTTACATTCCGTATGTAGCCCTGCCCAGCTTCTCAAACGGAGGTTTCAGAGGCTGAAAAAAGCATCAAAAATGAAGCTTCAGAAAAGAAGCCCCCCAAACAGAGCTTAAGAGGCTTTTTTTCTGAAGCTCTGTTTCGGAGGCTTTCAGAGGCAGAAAAAAGTTTTTTCTGAAAAGACGTTTCAGAGGCAGAAAAAAAAAGCAAAAAAAAGCAAGCCACAGAGCTCACAACCAAGGAACCTGTTGCTAAAATTCATCTCTGGGAACTGCTGATTGGGGGTATTCTGGGTGGCCAATCCAGCTGCCAATCAGCTTTTTTTCTTATTTTCCTCCCCAAAAACTAAGGTGCGTCTTATACTCAGGGTGTCTTATACTCTGAAAAATACGGTAATCAGTGGAATAACTTGCCTCCAGAAGTTGTGAATGCTCCAACACTGGAACTTTTTAAGAAGATGTTGGATAACCATTTGTCTGAAATGGTGTAGGGTTTCCTGCCTAAGCAGGGGGTTGGATTAGAAGACCTCCAAGGTCCCTTCCAACTCTGTTATTCTAAATGCTACAAGGCTTTGCCCATTACCAAGTTGGAGCACTATGCACCCATCCTTGAATCGACAGAAAAATATGCTAGAATTGAAAGCATTATCTCCACTGTCAATTCTTGCTTCCACTCCTGGCAGCTACCTACCAGAAGACAAAACTTAGTACCTTTTGTCCACATTGAAGGTGCCTTTGGATGGTGTAGAATGGCGGTGGCAGGAGGGGAGGACGAACACTACTTATGTCATTGCAGTTAAGGATAAATTAAGCTCGTCTCTTTCATGCCCTGGAAATGAGATGAAGGCAATGTCACAGGTGGAATTAAAAAGGTGATACTATGAGACATTGAGACCAATGTTAAGTGTAAGCAAATAATAAAATTGCTCGATTTAGTTCCAGCTGATACTCTCCGTTTGGCACCTAGCCGTTCACTAATAGAAAGGTTAATTGATTTTTTCTATAACTTTCAGGGATGATCTTGGTAAGATGACCTATTCCACAATGTGCATAAAAGAGAGTCTCCGTGTATGCTCTCCAGTTCCAACGGTGTCCCGAAAGCTCAGCAAACCTATTACTTTCTTTGATGGACGCACTTTGCCTGAAGGTTTGCAATTTCTTTATTTTAAAAAAAATGTTTTTAATGTTTCATTCCATTATGTGCTGCTCAGTGTTGGATGACGACTGAGCTTTGAATATAAATATCCTTACAATTTATATTGATATTAATTGGTTCCTGATTGCTTATTTGTACTCTATGACTATCATTAAGTGTTGTACCTTAGAATTCTTGATAATCTTTTCTTTTATGTACACCGAGAGTATATGCACCAAGACAAATTCTTTGTGTGTCCAATCACACTTGGCCAATAAAGAATTCTATTCTATTCTATTCTATTCTATTCTATTCTATTCTATTCTATTCTATTCTATTCTATTCTATTCTATTCTATTCACAGTTGGAAAAGGGTAAAATCATAGTAATAATGATAAAATGTTCAACACACTCTGATTTGGGTGAAATCTTCCCTTTCAATCTTCCCCTTTGCCTTCTAGGAGATACAGTTAAGAAATTTTAATTCATTCATTTGGTATACTGTAGTAAAATGCAAAGCAGCCCATGATAGTTAATGTTTAGAATTCACTTGAATGTAATCTTTGGGGAAAAAGAAGCGCAAAGAAGAGCAACTAAGATGATTAAAGGCCTAGAGACAAAAACAGATGAAGAACGGTTGCAGGATTTGGCTAGTCTAGAGAAAAGAAGGACTAGGGGGGACATGAGAGTAGTTTTCCAGTATTTGAGAGGCTGCCACAAAGAGAAAGGGATCAACTTATTTTTCAAAGTACCAGAGGGCAGGCCAAGAAACAATGGAAACAATGGAACTGGAGGAGAGGAACAACCTGGAATTAAAGAGAAACTTCCTAAGAGTGAGAACAATAAACTAGTACTAATAAAAACAGTAACAGAGTTGGAAGGGACCTTGGAGGTCATCTAGTCTAACCCCCTGCTCACACAGGAGACCTATACTAGGGATTCAAACTGCTGAACTGCTGACCTTTCTGTTAGACAAGCTCATAGTCTTAGCCACTGAGCTATCTAGTCAGCCTCTGCTGTCAGAAGTTGTGGGTGCTTCATCACTGGAGGATTTTAAGAAGAGACTGGACAATCACTTGTCTGAAATGGTATAGGGTCTCCTGCTTGAGCATGACTTGCTGACATTGGACTGACATCAATACAATTGAACGAGTCCAGAAATATTTCACAAGAAGAGTTCTCCATTCCTCTAAAAACAACAAAATACCTTATCCCACCAGACTTGAAATCCTAGGCTTAGAAAACTTGGAACTCCGTTGCCTTCGACAAGACCTAAGTTTAACTCATAGAATCATCTATTGTAATGTCCTTCCTGTTAAAGACTACTTCAGCTTTAATTGCAGCAATACAAGAGCAACCAACAGATTTAAACTTAATGTTAACCGCTTTAATCTAGATTGCAGAAAATATGACTTCTATAACAGAATCATCAGTGCTTGGAATACTTTACCTGACTCTGTGGTCTCTTCCCATAATCCTAAAAGCTTTAACCAAAAACTTTCTACTATTGACCTCACCCCATTCCTAAGAGGACCATAAGGGGCATGCATAAGCGCATAAACGTGCCTACCGTTTCTGTCCTATTGTTTTTCTTTTCTTCTTCCTATAAATATATTGATGCTTATACCTCCTAATATTTACTCATATATATGTTTATATACTATATAATCCTTTTTATATGATGTTGTGACAAAATAAATAAATAAATAAATAAATAGAAGACCTTGAAGGTCCCTTCCAACTCTATTCTGATTGGTTAATACCCTTTGCCTATTTAAACCTCACCAAAATAGTCCAAAATTGCACCAAGAGTTCAGAAATTATATAAATTAAACATTGCATTATGTCTATAAAACTATACTGAAGTTCATCTATTTAAAAAGTTACTCTAGTTAGAATAAGCAATTTCCATTATAACCAAACTATTAAAAACACCAATTTCTGAATTAATTGAAGTTCTTTGATATCTTTGTTCCAAGAACTTAAGTCAATTTTTCAGGCATAGATAATTACTAATTGGAAGCTTGCAAAGCAAACTGTCAAGGCATAGCAACTTTGTCTGATTTCTAGAAAAACTAAGCCAAGTAAAATCTTGGATGAGAGTTCTTGGATGAGAAATTATTAGGAAATTTGGGGCTGTAGCTTCTCTTGACAAAATATCCTAGAACAAAACTGTGGCAAACACATCTATATTGTTACCAAGTAACTATATGAATGTACTAGGAGTTGACTTTGATTCTTCATTATATAAAATGCTTCTGATTATGCAAGATTATCTGGGCTTTTTTTCTAAAGAATACTTAGATTCTGCTTAACTGTAACATCTTAATTATATCAAAGGCGAAGATAAGGTATTGGCCAGTTGCAGCTGGAATGAAATTAGATATATTTAAGGGTGATTTGGATATTTAACTGGGATCAGGATTACTGGTCTTCCTGTTGTCAAATATGGAATTCTTTTTCATCTTCAAACTCGTTATTGAATGTATAGGTGTTTATACTTTTATATGTAGGATTACTTATCATAACACAAGAGAAATCCATTGAACAGATAATAAATTAATAAAAATTTGAGCAGTTTGCTTAACAGTGCCTATGAACATGTTCCTTGAAAAATGTAAATGCCAAACTTCTCTGACTGCATCGAACAGGCTGCAGAATTCTTCTCATCCTGTCTTTTGATCTTGTTTCAACCACCGACAATGTTTTTTTAATTGCTGTCTTCTCTGGTTCTTTGTTTTACAGATATTATAGTTGCAGTTGACATTTATTCTCTTCATAAAAACCCCAGCATTTGGTCAGATCCTTTGGTAAGTAAGTTTTTTCCCCATCAAATGATGACAGCAATAAAGGGGACTAACTCTTGTAAATAAAATTTGTCACAATCGAGATTTTTATAAGTACACAGATTCTCTATAGTGGAGATAATCCCCATTTATCACTTTTATTGACTCACTATATTTTCAGAGCAAAGCATAAAGTGATTCTGAGATGCTTCAATAGCTTTATAATAGCACAAGTATTGTAATGAATATTGTACTCATTAAGTATTGTAAGCATAGTAAATTCACTTTTTTATTTTCCCCCCTACAATTTTCATTGTTTTCTTATTCCAGGAGTTTGATCCTATGAGGTTTTCACCAGAGAACACCTCCAAAAGACATTCTCATGCATTTATTCCTTTTGCAGCTGGATCAAGGTGAGTCTACCGCCTATTTTTTAGACCAGGGATCGGCAACCTTAAACACTCTAAGAGCCACAAAGGTCCTAACCGGAAGCCCCCCCATTCAATTCTGGAGCCAACCGGAAGTCCAGTTCTCTCACCATAGAGTCTCCTCCTAGCACAGCATCCTTTTTCCTCTACTTGACCTAACCGAAAGCCCTATCAATTGTGGAGCCAACTGGCGACAGGGAGCCACAGCAGAGGGATGGAAGAGCCACATGTGGTTCCAGAGCCGTGGGTTGCTGACCCCTGTTTTAGACCATTGGTTTCAAAATGAACATCCCTGTCAGTGTTTCTCCTCCTTGGCAACTTATTTGGACAACTGGATGCAAATTCTGAGAGTTGAAGAGAAAGTCCACACTGAGAGTTGAAGTCCACACAAGTTGCCAAGGGTAAGAAATGCTGCTCTATGCCTGTCCCAAGTCTTGTTATTTGCTGTCTCTTTAGAGTCTTATGAAATGTTCTTACAGCTAAGAATGACAGGCAGATATGTTAAAGGAGCAAACTAATCATCCCCCAAAGCTGTGCAATTGACATGGCTGCTTTTTAAAAAAATTAAATGTGAAAATGTTTTTCTAATTAGGACAGACCCTGTACCTGCAGTTGTGCATTTAGCACTGTATTTAAAGGCCTTTTCCAGATAGAAAATTCAAGCCAAAGGTTGAAAATTGGGTATAATTCAAATACTCAGTCCCTATTATAATTTCCTATGGTGCTTTCCTGCTTGGTTACTTCAGTTAAATGTCTTCAGCCCCTGTAGACTAAATGCTTCCACTGAATAGAAACACTACATGCATTCACACCTTGATTTAATTGATCCAATACATTGTCCTCACCTGCTCAGTTTTTAAGATACCTATAAATGTATCTTGCCTATAAATGTATACCTATAAATGTATTTGCATGCTTACTAACTAGTACATAATTGACTAGGAAAAAACAAAACCCATCCTACCTTCTTCTGAATGTCAGCCAGCCTCCTTTTATATTGAGTATAACAAAAAAGGGATTTTTTCTCTTCCTTTTCTTGTTAGGAATTGCATCGGACAGCAATTTGCCATGAATGAACTGAAAATAGCACTTGCCCTGACGCTGCTTCGCTTCGAACTAATACCCGACCCAGAAAAAACTCCGATTCCAATCCCCCAGGTTGTCCTCAGGTCTGAAAATGGAATACACATCATTTTAAAGAAACTCAACTGATGCTGAAAAGTTATTGCAGGAGTTGATGCCAAGAAAGCTGTAAGACAAAGATGGGGCATTAACAGACTATGCAAAACTACCAGAAGCGTGATGCATGTACTACAGCTTTTTTAATTGTAATAAATCTCTCCACTTCACCCAAAACTATTTTCATTTTTAACTTTAATTCCTTGTAAATGCTTAAAAACTCCGCCTTCACTATTTGTCAGAGGAATGCATCATGTTCTGTCCTCCTCCGCCTCTGTCCAAACGATGGCTTAATTAGCACTATCAGCTCTGGCGGCAAAAGAGCCAGCGTCTGCCAAGAGCCCTCATTATCTTCCACGACGCTGGTGAGTCACAAACTTCAGCTCTAGTCAATCAGTGGATTTGCCTGTTACAAAGAGACACAGTAGCTCTGGCTGCCTTTTATATCCTGTGGGGTGTGGCTCCATGACTCAGCACTTCCTAGGCCTGCCCTATCCTTGCTTCTGTTGTTCCCTCCTCTCCTGCCTACGAAACCAAGCCTGATTGCCGTCAGCTGGGTCTGCAGGCGTGGCCTGGGGGGGGGGGGAAAGAGTCAGGGGATAGACGCCTCGTTATCTCTTCCACCTGGCCTGTTTCTGGCTCCTGGAGCTGAGCCAGGCAAGCCGGTGCTCCTGAGGTAAGTCCCGACGGCCCTTCCCCCTCACTTTCCAAGTCACTTTCTGGCAGCAGGGCCGGCTCGGGGGGGCGCAAACACAACACATCACAACCTATCTGTCATGGAGTCATGTGTTCCCCTATCTCAGAATGTAAAATGTTGCTGGAAAACTCTGCTAATAACTTACACCTTAATATTTCATACAATAATTATCTAACAGCTTAATTGTACAACCCAAGCCTTTAATCTCAAATTGTTCCATGCCTGTGATTTCTCCATGCATTCAGATGACTGCACTTCTTCCGTCCATTGTTGCTCCAAGTACACATGACTGACTAATTGAAAAGGAGAGTTATGGGTTTTGCAATATTTTTTGTTTCTTTCTACAACTTTGTCTCTGCGAAAAGTATAGTAGTTGAACATAAAAGAGCAATACAACAATGAAAGTAAGCATCTACTGTACAGCAAGACAGCAACAGGGCAAAACAAACTGAATATACAGTATCTAGTTTAGGGCAGTGATGGCTAACCTTTTTGCCATCGCATGTCAGGAGGCGGGAGGGTTGTGCGCACACATGCCCGCACCCATAATTCTATGCACTCCACCCCCACACATGTACGCGCAACCCCCCTCCCCCTGCTCCTGGCATGCCATGGCCTGGTAGACCCATTTTTTTCTCTCACCTGGCTCCAGAGCCTCTCTATGAGTCTGGGGAGGGCTAAAACAGCCTTTCCCACCCCTTCAGAGGCCCTCCAGAGGCCAGAAACTGCCCGTTTGTCAACTTACGGTTGGACAGGAAGTGACTTTTTTGCTGTACCCAGCCTCCAGAGCCTCCCTAGAGCCAGGTGAGAGAGAAAAACAGGCCTTCTCCATCACCCCTCAGGCCCTCTGGAATTGTAGGCTGATGTAAACCTCCCTCCCTCCACTACCCCATTCTCTTGTTTACTATTGCTCTCTAAAGAGCCAGAGGTGGAATTGTAATAACATCTGCTTGTGCTAGCTTGAAATGGCATGTCAGAGAATTGGTGTGACCCTGGAATGATGTGAGCAACACCCATTCTGCTCAGTGCTTGGAGGAAATGGAGGCCGGTGTTACCAGTGGGAGAAAAAAGGGAGATGTTACTTGTGGTGCCAACTTCCATTGCAATTCCAATCTTTCCCTTTTTAATTCATCTGGGTTATGACAGAACAATGCCCAACATGAGGTACAGAACTGGAATAGGAGAGATTGTAAAGTGAAAGAAACCAGAGGATTTCTAGACATACACAATAAACAGATGGGAGAATATATTAATGGCTTATCTAGGCAACAGCAGAAAACCTGGGAAGAAAAAATTTTCAGAGACTCAATTTTAATGAGCACACTAATAATGCAGAGCTGAAAGTTCTTGTCACTGTTTCCAAGATGTACTTTTCTCTAACCCTTGTTGTTGAATACGTAAATAGAGAGTGAAGCCGGGAGCATAGGCATCACTCAGGTCCGGGTTTAGCCAGACATTAGCATACCCGCCGTTCATTGGTCCATTCGAGCGGCGGGAAAATTAAAGCAATGTCAGTGGCTAGGCTGCCGGACAATTCCCTTTAAAAGAGAGCTGCCTAGCAGAAGTTTTTCCAAGCCGCAAATAAAGAGCTGAAGTTACGTGCCTCTTCTTTCAACTCCCACACTTAACACTTGTATTAAATCTCCTTCTTGAAATCTTGTTTCCTTGATTGTGCCCTTTTGTGTCTCCTAAATAATGAAGTTTGGGGAGAGGGATTCATTTTTCAAACGAATTGCAAAAGGTCTAGCATCTTGCAGCTGTACTATCACAGTTCTCCCATATTATTGCCCGAGGACCTTTCTGGTCATCTGAGGATATAGCATTCAAGAAGCTTAGGCCTTTCCCGCTGGGAAATAAATAATTTCTATGAAGCTGTATGTAACATATTGTAATGGAATGTTTGACTGACTTTTGAGGATCAAGGTGAATAGAATAGAATGGAATAGAATTTTTTATTGGCCAAGTGTGATTGGACACATAAAGAATTTGTCTTGGTGCATATGCTCTCAGTGTACATAAAAGAAAAGATACCTTCATCAAGGTACAACATTTACAACACAAATGATGGTCAATATATCAATATAAATCGTAAGGATTACCAGCAACAAAGTTACAGTCATACAGTCATAAGTGGAAAGAGATTGGTGATGGGAACGATGAGAAGATTAATAGTAGTGCAGATTTAGTAAATAGTTTGACAGTGTTGAGGGAATTATTTGTTTAGTAGAGTGATGGCATTCGGGAAAAAACTGTTCTTGTGTCTAGAAGAGATACTGCCTAGGAAACAATCAGACAGGAGATGCAGGAACCCGCCCTCCCCTCTTGTCCCAGTGTTCAGAGAAATTGTCCAGAAAAAAATAGGAAAGACTTGCCTTAATGGAGCAAGCAATTAAAAGTGGTGGTGGAAAATGTAAACTTACAGACATCCACGATTCTGTTAAAGAAGCCTTACAATAAAGTAGAATTAGTTCATCTTGTTGCATTTCCTATCTGGTTTACCTGGAACATACAGACTTATACTTTGAAGGAGGAAGGCAAGGAGAAGCTACAATTATGTCCTGAGTCAAAAGAAACTTTACTTACCACTGTATTAAATTTTCCATATCTGCTGTTGTTGTGCACTTCATATTTCATTCAAAGGTTATTTGGAAAATTATGGTTTGCATACGATTAGTTTAATAATATCCAGTATGGACAAAGCATGCAATTTTAGTAACAAATGAATTTTCTTTTTGATAATCAAATACTGTGAACATATTTTATATAACAGTACTAGAATCCCAGAGGCATATATTCTGGCTTCTGTCTTGGCTTCCAAGCCCAACTTGGAGCTGAATTACTCTACGATATGAGTGACTGAAAGAACTGACCTACATCAAGAAAGGTCATACACTGCTGCTTATCACATGAGAAGAAAGAAATTAAAGAGTAATTTCTCTGCTGAAAGCAGTCAAAGTCTGTAACTATAGATAGACTATAAGAGCCATGGTGGTGCAGTGGTTAGATTGCAGTACTGCAGGCTACTTCTGCTGACGGCTGGCTGCCTGCAATTTGACAGTTCGAATCTCACTAGGCTCAAGGTTGACTCAGCCTTCCATCGTTCCAAGGTCATTAAAATGAGGACCCAGATTGTTGGGGACAATTTGCTGACGCTGTAAACGGTTTAGAGAGGGCTATAAAACACTGTGAAGCAGTATCTAAGTGCTACTGCTATAACAAGATGCTTGTAGTTGGATGTTACAAGGCCACTCAAATGTTGATCTTTTATCTTCCCATACTGTAATTCATGACTACATGTGAACATTAATTAAAAAAAACCCGCACAGTGTATTAATTACTGAGTGAAATTTTTGCTAGTGTTGTAGTTAATCTAAAAATGAATTGGCAGTAGATGAAATCAGATATCTTGGCCATTCAACCTTTCATCAGGAGAAAATATGCTTCATGGTAATTATTTGCAAATATCATTCTATAATTTCTACATTCTCCTTCCCATTTTCAGTTAAATTATTAGTCCCCACAGGTATTAATATTTTAATTCCCAGCCACCATGATTAAAGTCTCAATATTTTTTGAAGAGCAACAGAAGTATTCTGGGAATTATAATCTCAAAACATGTACAGAGCACCTGGCTGGATGAGAAAATTCTACAGAAGCCCTTCTCTGCTCCCCACATGAATTATTTCCTCAATTAATTATAGGTTCGCCCCAAGTTTCTTCTTCAACATGAATTATTTCCTCAATTAATTATAGGTTCACCCCAGTTTCTTCAAGCGAAGATGAATTCCTTTGTCAGAACGCAAGACAATCAGAGGCACTGGAACAGGCGGAGGCTTTGATAAATCAAGTGACAATTCAAATCGAAGCAAAGTCATAGCGAGAACCACTTTCATCTCATTCATTGCAAACTGCTGTCCAATGCAGTTTCTGAAAGGACAAGAAAGTTTGTTATCAAAGGTGCATCTATCTGGAAATTAATTCCCAAATTCCTAACCTTCTGGCATTTCCCTAAACTGGTATCTTACTATTGTCCTAGGACTCTCAACTCCCAAAATTTTCTGATAGTTAATTTATCTTGCCCAGAGTGTTCTTTGAAATATACTACTAGGCATGATAGCAACATTCTAAGATGCTTCTGGGAAGATGCTGTGGTCTTCTATATATAACTTATAGGTTACTTTTCCCATTTTTTAAAGACCTAGAAACCTTTTAGGTTGATATTCTGAGAAATTCTGCCAATAATAAAAAGGAGAATGGAAAACCCTGTATCACTTTTTCTACCACCATTTCTTCTGCCAGCAAAGGCAGTGAAAACAATAATTCTAAAAAGGAGAAGACACTTACTGCTACCATCTAGAAAGGCCTCTAAATATACCCACCTTTATATACTCTTTTTATACACACTTTTCTTTTTCCGCTTTAGTAATAAATATCAAAAGCAGGTCTTTAGAACCAAAAATTCTAAGGAAAGAATGCTCATCTCAGCACTAGTTGATTTTGTTCACCTACCAAAGAAATCTGCTCATAAGAATCACAATGTTGGCTTCATTCAGAGGTGGTATTCAGCAAGTTCTGACCAGTTCTGGCGAACCGGTGGCAGAAATTTTGAGTAGTTCGTAGAACCCGTAAATACCACCTCTGACTGGTCCCACCCCCATCTATTCTCTGCCTCCCAAGTCCCAGCTGATCAGGAGGAAATGGGAATGGAGATTTTACAGTATTCTCCCCCTAAAGTGGGGTGGGAATGGAGATTTTACAGTATCCTTGCTCTGCCATGCCCACCGAGCCACGCCCACCGAGCCATGCCACTCCCACCAAGCCACACCCACAGAACTAACTGGTAGTAAAACTTTTTGAATCTCACCACTGGCTTCCTTGTGTTTAGCTCAGTTTGGACAAGACACAGATAAAGACATTCTGGAGCAGGTTAATTATGCTTATATCTATATAATATAAACTTACCTTGGCCCAGCAGCAAACGGAAGAAAAGCATGAGAATTTCTGCCAGATAAGTTCTCAGGAGAAAACCTCAGTGGGTCAAACACCTAAAAACAAGAAAGGGGTTGTTTCAATAGGTGGTTACAAAAGAAATATCCAGTCATTTTAGTTGACCAAGTTATTAGAGAACATCCATTTCTATCAAGTACCATAAAAAGAGAAAATTAGGATCACTTTAGCCGGTCTTTGAAAACATTACAAAGCTGTCTTAAACTGAACTAGACCAGCAGTCCAACTTGTTCAGTGCAGTCTACTGTACAATTTTTCTTTCAGCTTTCAAGCAGGAGATTTTCCAGTTGGCATATGGAAATGCTACAGACTGAAACTGGGACCCTAACATGAAGTCTACTATTGCCGCTAATCTGGAAAAAAAAACATTTGCATTTTGCATTATTTTTATAGATTATGTTTTATATTAATCTTAAATGCCATTTAGAATTGACAATTGTGACAACTCTTGACTTTGTTCTAGTCAACCCAAAAGATGTGGCTCTCTTTTGGAGAAATTGCAATGTCACCAAATACTGTACCTCTGGATTATGCCATATACTGGGGTTCTTGTGGATAAGGTGAATGCTTATCACAACCCAGGTGCCTGTGAAACAATCAATATGGGAAAAGGAGTCATGTTAGATTGCATGCAATGAGATGGCAATAAAAGCTCTGTTAAACTCTGTGCTAGAAGTTTTGAGACTGAGCCAGTGACTGTAATACAGTACACAAATAGTAGGGACTTGACATTTCTTGAAGTTTCTGAACCAAAACAGTAGTTCCAGATAGTGTAATCATAGTATATCAGCATTTACACTATGTAATCTCATTTGGATAATCTAGAACAGGGGTCTGCAAACTTGACACTTTTAAGACTTGTGGACTTCAACTCCCAGAGTTCCTCAGCCAGCTCTGCAGACCCCTGGCCTAGAACGATAGAAGGACAGCAGGATTTCTTTTAATTGATTTGGATATCTCAATAGCTTTCAGTGACTTCAGCTACTGTCTTTCTAGTAAGGCTTCTCAACAAAACTAACATGAATTTTCTGCCAGGTCTTCTGGGACTATTATTCCAAATTCAGTTCCTAGTAGATAAAGATACTTCGATCTGTCCCAAAGTAAAGGTAAAGGTTCCCCTCGCACATATGTGCTAGTCATTCCTGACTCTATGGGACGGTGCTCATCTCTATTTCAAAGCCGAAGAGCCAGCACTGTCCGAAGACATCTCCGTGGTCATGTGGCTGGCATGACTAAATGCCAAAGGCACACGGAATGCTGTTACCTTCCCACCAAAGGTGGTCCCTATTTTTCTACTTGCATTTTTATTTGCTTTTGAAGTGCTAGGTTGGCAGAAGCTGGGACAAGTAACGGGAGCTCACCCTGTTACGCGGCACTAGGGATTTGAACCCCTGAACTACTGACCTTTCTGATCGACAAGCTCAGCATCTTAGCCACTGAGCCACCACGTCCTTTCAATCTGTCCTAAAGTCTACCCAATTCCCCGCCCCCCCTTGCTAGATACATTATTGGGAAGGAAAGGGACTGGTAGGCTCAACTGTGTCACATGATGTTTTGATTCATTTTAAGTTTTGTTAGTAAGCTAGCCTGAGTATTATAGAACTGAAATAGAGACTCCTAGCTAAATAATAAACAACTAAATTAGAAACAAGGTAGTTAGAGACAAATAGTATAAAGATGTTATGTGTTGCAATGTTGCAGCTAAAAAAGATCTATGGATATGAGAGTAGAATAAAATGATTTGAACCTTCAGGTAGAGTTTTCCCATCAAAAAATGTAACAGGTTTGGTTAATTCTCGGGACACTCCAGGTACCGGGGAATAAAGGCGGAGACTCTCTTTAATGCATAAGGTGCAGTAAGTCATCTTATTAAGATCATCCCTGCAATATGTTGAAACGAAGTACATCAATAGATTAATTACAAATCAGATAAGTTTTTTAAAGCCAATCCTAAGCATCCTCTGTACTAGTAGTTGTCATAGTAGTCCTGAGATTCGATGCCCTCAGTAATAAGAACACAATCACAGCAGCAGAACCAAGACCTAACAAAATGGGCACCCTTTTAACCCCTATAACCACCCAATACTTAACCACTATAGCTTGCCAATACTTAGCAATATCACTCACTGATATCCCACATCTATCCACTGAATAATGATACCTATAGGAAATCTCTCCAGTAAAATACTTACCACTCGATTGTGTCACGATCTCCCAGAATGGATTTTATCTCCTCTCTACATCTTTCCTGATGCTCTGGATTTTGTGCAAGGCAATACAGCAGCCAAGAGATCCCACTAGCCGTGGTGTCGTGACCTTCAAACATGAAAGTGTCCACTTCAGCACGTATCTCTTCATCAGATAATCCAATGCCATTTTCATCCTAAGGATTGAGAAACTTCTAGTGATAAGACTTTATCGAGGAATTCATTTTTTCACTAGATTCATACAAGACTCTAAGTAATAAATATATTTTGTTTCATTTTTGGCTTAAGAGTATTTTGTGATCCAGTTTTTCAGTTAAGAAGCTATGGCAGACTTGATATTCCTGATGAAATCAGGCATGGCATTGTGGTAAAGATTAGTGGCCACATGGCAAATTCAAGCCAGTGCTGTCTTTCCAGATAAAGGGGAGAACATGAGATAACCCATTTGCACTCCAGGCAGCTGTTCCTCATGAGTAGACTGCAGGAATGCTTTATTGTGGGTGGCTGAAATTCCCTGATTTTTATGAATTCTGATTGGCCAGGGAAAAAAATTGTTTGACCACTGGAGGGAGCTAAGAAAATAGCTAAAGTGGAGCACATTTTAGAGCAGTGGTTCTCAACCTTTATAGTGCTGCGACCCCTTTAATACAATTCCCCACGATGTGGAGACCCCTTTAATACAAATTCCCCACGATGTGGCGACCCTAACCGTAAAATTATTTTCGTTTTGAATTTATCGCGCCTGAAGCCGTATTGGCTAGCGATCCGAACTGCTTGCGATTGCCTTGAGGACAGAGGCATTAAAGCGGAGGCTCCTCCCCTATTAAGTTTATCGCGCCTGAAGCCAGATTAGGCTAGCGATTGGGAGTGATTGCAGCTGGCTTGAAAAGGAGACATCAGAGCAAAGATTTCTCTCTTTTTTAATTCATTGCGCCTGAATCCGAATTCGGCTAGCGATTTGAAGAGCCTGCAGCTGGCTTGTGGAGTCAACCATTGGAGCGCGATTCTTCGACTCGCAGGTATACTTCCCATATTTCCGATGGTCTTAGGCGACCACTGGCAAATCGTCATTCGACCCCCAATGGGGTCGCGACCCACAGGTTGAGAACCGCTGTTTTAGAGACATATTCAGTGGTGGGATTCAGCCAGTTTGCACCACTTCGGGAGAACTGGTTGTTAACTTTCTGAACAGTTTGGTGAGCTGGTTGTTGGAAGAAATCATTAGGGCAGAGAACTGGTTGTTAAATTATTTGAATCCCACCACTGGACATATTTGAAAATTATCTACGGAAAACTGTTCCTATTATAAATCAATTATGTTCTAAAATATAAATGAAATGATACTTTACAAAGATTAATAGGTACAAACAGAAATATATATAATTTCCTACAGCAAAGAAGGAAAAAAAGTAGAGATGGTTAGATTGATTGTTTCACTCAAAGAAAACAACATATCTAATTTTGTTTCCATTTGGAAATCGCTTCTGGATTTTGTGCATGGGGAAAAAAATGAAACTTCGATTCTGTTTTTTTCTGATTATATAGGTTTGTGTTCATAGACATGACTAGTAGTATTTATTATTGTGTAAAAGTAAAAAGTTGAGGCAGTAGTGGGAGCATCTTCTACTGTGCTGAAGAGAGTCAGAAATCAACTTTATTTTCTTTTTCCCCTTTACCCCACAATTTTTTTCTTTTCCCTCTTTCATTCATTAGTTTTCCATTATTTTCATTTTCTTTGTATTTTATATTCTGATAAGCTAATAAAAATTTCAGATAAAAAGCTTAAGCAGGTATAAGAAAGTTTCAAGACAATAAAATGGATAGTTTTTGTGTGAAAGTGCTTTTGAATAAACTGGAATTAAAATTGACAAATTGCACCTTTATGGGAATGTTCTTTTTCTTTACTATTAAAGAGTCAGGCAATTGTTGGACTTTAAAAAATAAAAGGCAAAACAAAGTTTAAAATGGAATTATACATAAAAGAGGTGTATATATTGCTAAGATGTATGAACTTCTCTTGAAATTTGAAATGGAAGAAGGAAAGAATATAAATTGGGCTAAAAATTTTGATTATAATATGCAGACGGAACAATAGGAAAATATAGATTCATGTCAGTTACTGTATTTTTCAGAGTATAAAATGCACCTTTTATCCCCCAAAAAGAGGGTAAAAATCTGGGTGCGTCTTATCCACTGAATGTAGCCCTGCCCAGCCCTGCCAAACAGAGATTTCAGAGACTGAAAGAAGCCTCTGAAAGAAGCTTCAGAAAAAAGCCTCAGAAATGAAGCTGCAGAAAAAAAGCCTCCAAACAGAGCTTCAGAAAAAAAGCCTCTGAAAGGCTTTTATCTAAAATAATATGGCAAGCAACAAAAGAAGAATCAGTAAAGGTTCTAACCAAACTATGCTAACAAATCTGGAGAATGACACAATAACCAACAGATCAGAAGTGGTTAATCTATATACCAATACCAAAGAAAGAAGATTGAACAGAGTATAAATAGTCCTTCTGAATAAAAGCCTCTGAAAGATGCTTCAGAAAAAAAGCCTCCAGACAGAGCTTTAGAAAAAAGCTTTTTTTCATGAAGCTCTGTTTCCGAGGCTTTCAGAGGCAGAAGAAAAAGTTTTTTCTGAAACTGAGTTTCAGAAGTTTCAGAGGCAGAAAAAAAAGCAAGGCACAAAGCTCATAACCAACGAATCTGTTGCTAAAATTCACCTCTGGGAACAGCTGATTGAGCATATTCCGGGTGGCCAATCCACCTGCCAATCAGCTTTTTTCTTATTTTCCTCCCCAAAAACTAAGGTGCGTCTTATATTCCGGTGCGTCTTATACTCCGAAAAATATGGTATCTTTGAGAGTTTCAAAACTTCATAGCATGAATTAGAATTGCAAGGTTCTTATTTGATTATATAAAGTCTACTGGTAGTAAAATCATTTAGAAATCATAGCCACAACTAGTATAATTAACTGACCAATGTTTTCCTCATTGCTAAACTTACTTTGGCACAAAGAAGAATGTCAAGAAAATCCAAATGCCTCTTCGCCTGGATCTTTTGAAGTTCTTCCTCAGCCTTCAAAGATTCCTTTCTTTCCTTGATTACTTTCTCTGTATTGGAAACATTTGATGTTAACAGCTCACCAATTCCAATGTTTAAGCTTGTTCATGGTAACTCCTTACACTGTAGGAAAATGCCAAACTGTACATTATGTTAACCTTGTAGGTTATGTTAACTTTTTTAATTAGCCATTTTTCTGGTTGTAATAGCACACCAATTGAGTGATTTCCTTGAGTACATTGCAAAATTTGAAAAAATGCACAGACTGAAATAGCAACATACTAATGAAATATAAAGTACATAGAAGCACTTAAAATGATGGATTGAACAAAAATCCTACTCTGCATGATTTCTTCTTAAACGGTTGTTTAAGATTGGCTTGTGGTTTTGTTCATTTTTTTTTTTACCTTCTAGAACACCCAAAACCAAAATCAAAGCATTCGGGGGAAAATACCTGTATGAAGGTGAGCAACTTGGCAGGCTTTCCGAAACCGAAATCCATGGGGACTGAACCAATATAGAAGATCACTCTGACCTACAATGTGGTGCATCCTGGCATATATCAAGAAGCAAAGCTCAAAGACAGCTTGAACGTAAGAATTTTCCCTAAAGGACAGCAGGAAAATCAAAGGATAAATTCAGGATTTTAAATATGAATACTATCACTACTTTATAGTCTTCAAACAATAGTACAGGTAGTCCTTGGCTTATAACCACAATGGAGCCCAAAATTTATGTTGCTAAGCCAGACATTTGTTAAATGAATTTTGCCCCATTTTATGACATTTCTAGCCACAGTTGTTAAGTGAATCACTGCAAGTATTAAGTTAGTAACAAGTTTGCTATGTGAATCTGGCTTCCCCATTGACTTTGCTTGTCAGAAAGTCGCCCATGACCCCAGTGCAACCGTCATAAATATGAGCCAATTGCCAAATTCTTAATTTTGATCACATAACAGTGTGGAAGCTGCAATGGTCATAATTGTGAAAAATGGTCATAAGTCGCTTCCTTCAATGCCGTTGTAACTTCAAATGGTCATTAAATGAACTGCTGTACGTCGAGGCCTGCATGTATTGAAATAACTCAGTGAAGCTTACTTCTGATTTTACATAAAATTACATCATAAACCATTACATTTATTTTATGTTATTAAAGCTTTCATTTAGCTATCTGGACAATAGGTAAAGGTAAAGGTTCCCCTCACACATACAGTATGTGCTAGTTGTTCCTGATTCTAGGGGGCGATGCTCATTGCCGTTTCAAAGCTGAAAAGCCAATGCTGTCCGAAGACGTCTCCATGGTCATGTGGCCGGCATAACTAAACACCGAAGGTGCACGGAACGCTGTTACCTTTCCACCAAAGGTGGTCCCTATTTTTCTATTTGCATTTTTTATGTGTTTTCGAACTGCTAGGTTGGCAGAAGCTGGGACAAGTAATGGGAACTCACTCCATATGCAGTGCTTGGGATTCGAACCACCAAACTGCCAACCTTTCTGATCGACAAGCTCAGCGTCTTAGCCACTGAGCCACTGCATCCCTTGGACAATAGTCAGTGGTAAATATTTAACAACCAACTCTGTTGTTGCCATCTTGCCACTAGCCACTGAACAGTCTGCTAAGCGCTGTGCTGCTCTGCTCTCAATCATGTCAGAAAATTCCAGAAATTTAACAATTAGTTCTCATGAGCCAATACAAGCGGGATGCAGGACACCACTGGTAATAATGCTGTAATGTATTATAGACAACACAAGATCCATCTATTAATACTTCAGGAATGTGATTTAAAAGCAATTCTGACTATTTATTAACTAATACGGTATAAATTCCTTGGGCGTTTTATTGTTATCCAGCCCATCTAAACCAGGGAGTGATTACTCTACACAATAGGCTGGAAATAAATGTCAACTCCTGGTTTGAAAGTCCATTGCCAAACTCTGACAGAAAATCACTGAGCCCTGAAAGCAAAATTTTCCACTGATTTCTGAAAATGGGAGTGGAATAGAAAAGAAACAAAGTTTGTTAAGTTTCTTAATGTGCTTATGGTCATCTCATCCTATTTTTTTTAAAAATACCTCCACCCCATCACCAAAAACAAGTGTTGGGAAAGTAGCTCTGACCTCTAGCATGACACTATTATTTTGCCCGATTTCAGCCTCATCAGCCAAAAATTATAGGGAATGAGTCCTTAGTTCTAAAACATTTGATTATGTATAAATTGTGCCTTTAAGTCAGTGTGGACTCCTAGAGACTGCCTGGACAAAACTCTGCAGTTTTCTAGGAAATGTTTTTTTGGAGATGGTTTACCATTGCCTACTTCCTAGGGTTAAGAGGGAATATGTGGCACAAGGTCATCCAAATTGAATTTGTGCTGAAGGCACTAGACTAGAACTCAGTCTCCTGGTTTGAAGCCTAATGCCTTAACCACGATACCAAACTAACTCTCTAAACCTTGATTACTCATTGCATTGAAATGATGTATAATGTATACAAACAATGAGGCCAAAAATGGTTCTTTTCAGGGACTTAACTACAATTTTTATTTGACTCCAAAAGAGCAACTGATGCATACTAAATAAAGAGGACAGTCATGAAATGTGTAAGTTGTGATTCTATATATGTGGGAGGGTAAGTAGTTACAGAATACAAGGATGCTATGTTTTATAATAGGATCACTTGGATCCCATTAAGTCATTACTGAATATGTTACTAAACAAAGAAAGGAGATTTTTTTAAAAGAAAAGCAATACCAACTTGTACATTTGACAGTTGCTGTTATAACCAAAGGCACATTTCATGATGCTATCAAGTGTCATCAAGCTCACATGTTCAAAGAGTTCCACTGATTTCTCCTTCATGATCAGTTGTTCCCATTTATCCTAAATCAACAGAAGGAAAATGAAATATTTCTGTTATGTTATGTTGGACCCCTTAAAACAGGGGTGTCAAACTGGCGGACCGTGGGCCAGATGCATCACACACAGGCCACGCCCACCCTGGTTCTGCAAAGGCAAAACAGTTGAAATACGTCACATGATGTCACATGATGCAATCGAGTTCAACACCCTTGCCTTAAAACAAGCAAAGCTAAATTATTGTATAGCATAGTCTATAAATCGTTCTACTCTAATGTATAGCAGAATGATCTCTCCATTTTCTCAAGTAATTATTTTTCTGGGACATTCATTACTTTTCATTTCTGACTCTCTAATGCAATGTTTCCCAACCTTGGCAACTTTAAGGTGGGAGACTTCAGCCTCCAGAATTCTGCAGCCAAACACACATGCATATGCACACACCATTCCAGCTGCCAATAAACAGAAAAACTATTAATAAATCAATTATTAACACTTACCAACATCACTTTCGTAGAGTCTGCAATCAGGGGCACATATGGCTTTAATACATTAAAGTGGAAGCCTGGAGTTAGCAATTTTCGATGTTGTGCCCATTTGGGTCCATGCAAGACCAATAAACCTTTCCCTAAAGGAAACAGATACTTCCAATCAAATAAGAACACAAGAGGAAGAAGGCATATTATATAAGTTTGGCACCTTGCGTTACTTATAATAAAGGGGAGATGAAAAAAAATCTAATAAAAAATAAACAGTACAAAATCTTGTTACATTTAGGTAATCTCCTATAGTTTACAGCAGCAATGAAACTTCATTTCCATAAAAGTTTTCATAACTATTTCATTTCTTTTGAACCAGGTAAGTGGTATGCACCTGATGTACATACAAAGAAATAAAAGAAAACAGAGATTTCAAACTTCATTACAACTGAGTCTATAGTAAGAACATTTACTATAACCATAAACCAAGATACATTACGTAATGTGGGTATCAAAGTTCTTATTGTGTCTCTTTCTGTGACTCCTGTTTACGTTTCTACTTTATTTGGGAGCTGATTGGTTAACCTGAGAATTCTTGAAAAGTATTTTCTTCAGATTTATTTTTTGCCTTAGAAATGTTTTATCCTTTGTTTGTTTCTTCACGGGACATTTTCAAACAAATGTCATTTTCAAACAAATCAAAGTGCTGGGTAGATATTTGCCAGGTGTGGTTTAATGGATTCCAACAATGAGCAGAGAGTTGGACTAGATGGCCTATTTGTCTCCTAATGTATACATTCTATGATCACTATACAAATTTGTCTACTTTCGTTGCATTGCATCAGAAATATTGTACAGCATAATAATTAAAACTTGAAATGCAGAATTGTGCCCTAATGGCTCATCCACACAGCCATGTTGATGTATCTTTTCTCCGTGTTGTCTTTGCAGACTGATTCATCAAGAGAGACTGAGGATCATGAAAGGCAAAGTTCTTTTGGAAAAAAACTCTTTTGCAAAAACCAGTACTTAAAATGTCAATTGAGATTCTTAATCATCCAGGTCATAGTTGTCCCAAAGGTGCTGTTTCCAAAAGGCAACTCGAGTTTCTTGGGTTTTCTCTTTGAAAACATTTCACTTCTCATCCAAGAAGCTTCTTCAGTTTCAGCTTCTTCTGCCCTTTGAAAAAAGCACCTTTGGGACAGGACTTAAGATCATTATCATCAGCTTCATGCTTCCATGGTGAGCATTAAATATACGGATTGGTAAGAAGAGGAGTAGGCAGGTAAGACAAGTATTAAGAACCAAACCATTGGATGTTCCTCCCATGATCAATATCTTTTTGCTAGGAGACCCCTAACCCTGGGACCAGATGCCAGGGGGTGGCACTGAAGATTTCTCCTCCTTCAACATCTCCATGGGTACTTTTGATGCTTTCTCAAAGAAAATGGTACTTTTATCGATTTTAATTCCAGGATTTCAGTAGTCAGTAGATGAATGAATTATGTACAAGTTAGCAGGATAAATAAATAGTCTGTGGCACCTGCAAGGATGTTTGTGTCTGAACTAGCACAATGGGCAGACTGAAGTGCAGTGCAAACATGGCCCTTTCTGAATATGTATCCAATTTTCTGTCCAACAACCTGATGGTTTTTGACTTCCTTTAAATGGCACTCCAAGTATACATTGCCCATAAAAATCAATGGGGAAAAAACCTACCAACCCAGAGGGTTTTTTTTTTACTCACAAATAAAAGTCTTGCTAAAATCAAAGCGTCTATGAGACTCTCAATTTCTAATGTGAATTATTTCTTTATTTACTTACACAGCTACTTCCAATAATTCTCTAAACATCTCTTGACCCTATTCAACTCCTTTGTAAATCATGGGGATCCTGGAAGCGATAGGACAATAATACAATAGTAATACTGAAATAAATACTGATACAACCTATTTGGAATTTTATTACTGGAGAATGCTTAATACATTTCATGTATATTTTTCAGAAATCATTATATTAAATAGCATATAGACTCAGTTCTCTATCATAACATATTTTGTCTGTTTATTTCATATAATCAATACACATTTCCAGAGACGTGGATGCAAGCAGAAATTAAAATAAGCAAACAAAATAAAAGCAAAGATTGTCTTTCTTTAGTTATGAAATAGCTATGACAAAACTTAGACAATGCAGAACTCCTAAGGAAGAGTCTTTAGAATAAAATTATAAACAATTTTATCTGTGCTAACTGATCTTCATCATGGAGAACTTGAATATACATACCAATCCATGGGACTATGTTCCGATAACTAAAATTATCTTTTGGTTCTAAAAGAAGAGAAAAAAGAAGAAAAATTCTATAGATTAATTAATTACACTAGGCTGTGATTAGAGAAACATACATAAATTTCTGAGAAAAATATCTACTAACCTAAAGAAATAAAAACTAGATAATTTGTGGTTTTGTTTATGGATAAAGAACTCATAAAGAATATTATACATTAAAATACAGCAATAATATATAGATATCCTTACTTTGCATTTCTAATGCTAACACATAACAGAATGACTCCCCTTCTTTCCCCAGTAATTTTCAGGGTGTTCCTCAGATTAAAATAACTTTCTCAAAATATACTCCATCCCTTTCTAGACAGTATCAAATAATGCTTATGTTCTCTTGTGAATGTAAAAGTAAAAAGTAAAAACTGAAACAACTACCTTACAAACTACCCCTCTACTTGAGAAAAACTTGGACTCCTCTGCTACATAAATTATTTTCCCTACTTTTTATAAATACTCTATACATTCCAGGTGGCTGGAATAAAACTTTGGGAAATTATTACTTAAATTACAAAGACAAAAGGAATCCATATTCCCAAATTACTAAGTAACCTTTTACTATATTTACTAACAGCACAGTATCAGCAGTAGAATCCTTCAAGTTTTTGGGTTTTATAATTTTTCAGGATTTGAAATGGACACCTAACGTTAGAACCATCATCAAAAAGGCACAACAAAGAATGTTCTTCCTGTGTCAATTTAGGAAGTTCAGACTGCCCCAAGAGCTCTTGATACAGTTTTACAGAGGAATTATTGAGTTTGTACTTTGATAAGTGTCTGGATTGGTACAGCAACTAAATAGGACAGGCACAGATTCCAATGGATAATTAGGAAAGAAAAAAACTAGATAATTTGTGGTTTTGTTTATGGATAAAGAACTCATAAAGAATATTATACATTAAAATACAGCAATAATATATAGATATCCTTACTTTGCATTTCTAATGCTAACACATAACAGAATGACTCCCCTTCTTTCCCCAGTAATTTTCAGGGTGTTCCTCAGATTAAAATAACTTTCTCAAAATATACTCCATCCCTTTCTAGACAGTATCAAATAATGCTTATGTTCTCTTGTGAATGTAAAAGTAAAAAGTAAAAACTGAAACAACTACCTTACAAACTACCCCTCTACTTGAGAAAAACTTGGACTCCTCTGCTACATAAATTATTTTCCCTACTTTTTATAAATACTCTATACATTCCAGGTGGCTGGAATAAAACTTTGGGAAATTATTACTTAAATTACAAAGACAAAAGGAATCCATATTCCCAAATTACTAAGTAACCTTTTACTATATTTACTAACAGCACAGTATCAGCAGTAGAATCCTTCAAGTTTTTGGGTTTTATAATTTTTCAGGATTTGAAATGAACACCTAACGTTAGAACCATCATCAAAAAGGCACAACAAAGAATGTTCTTCCTGTGTCAATTTAGGAAGTTCAGACTGCCCCAAGAGCTCTTGATACAGTTTTACAGAGGAATTATTGAGTTTGTACTTTGATAAGTGTCTGGATTGGTACAGCAACTAAATAGGACAGGCACAGATTCCAATGGATAATTAGGAAAAGAAAAAAAACAACGATTGCAACCATAGTGCCTTCCCCAGAAGACCTGTGTATTGTGTGGGTCAAAAGGAGCTTTGAGAAAATAACTAAAGACCCCTCACATCCTGGACATAAAACTGTTTCAAATCCTCCTCTTGCTAACAGGACATTACATGCCAAAAAAACTAGACACAGGTACAGTTTTTTCCCCTTCTGTCATCACTCTGCTGAACGTGTACTCCTCATAATTCTGTCTTATGTCTAAGTATATTCACCCCTGTTGTATGGATGTATTATTATTATTAGTAGTAGTATTAGTAGTAGTATTATTAGTATTATTAGTAGTATTATCATCACCACTCATCTTTTCTACTACCCCTTCTTATTGGTATGATGATGATGATGATGATGATGATTTTGTTGCTCTACATGGACACTGAGAACTTCTGCACTAGAAACAAATTCCTTTTGTGTCTAATCACCCTTGGGCAAATTTCCTTTCCTTTCCTTTCCTATCCTATCCTGTCCTGTCCTGTCCTGTCCTGTCCTGTCCCGTCCCGTCCCGTCCCATCCCATCCCTATAGTGGAAGCTCCCAGTAAGCCCTCGGACCTGGCACATAGATACAATCTTGGGACGGCGATGCCTAATATTGCTATGCTATGTTTTATTGTTACGCTTTGCTATGCTTTAGTGGATTTTATACATGATAAACCAGCATTTCAAATGCCAGAAGCCTATCAGAATGCATAAACATTACAATTTATCCAGATTCAGAGTGGCCTATCAGTATGCCTTGACCATTTTGTACCAGATGCAACTTGCAACATAACTCCAAAAACCATCCTGTACAGAATACGTTACAATAGTCCAAGGAAGTGGTGCTCAAGGTATAAGTTATGATCACCCGGAACACTTTTTCAGAAACAGCTAGGCCACACTCAGTCTTCCTTCAAGTGTTCTTTTCTTACATTCATGCCAGGTATAGGAAAAATCTGGCAATGTGAAGATAGACCAAGTGCCAGGTCCAAGTCCACTGTAAGAGCCATCCAAAAATAATGCTGTGAAAATTAGGAGATCATCAGGACATCTGGTCAGTGAGATGAAATTATATAGATCAAAACCATTTTACATTTCTGTCTCATAACCTGCTGTAGCACATAGTAATCCAGCAAATAAAATAAGAAAGGACCTCACTCGGCACTGTCAGTTACTGGTACATATCTGTTCAGTCTTTTCATCCAAGAAAACATACAGGTTGGAGGAACTGCCATTACTTTGACTTCTTTGCTTACTCAGTAGCCTGAAAGAAAGGAAGGCCAGCCTGCAATCTATCGTTCTTTTCCTGTATCCCATTTAATAGCAATAGCAATAGCACTTACTTATACCGCTTCATAGTACTTTTACAGCCCTCTGTAACCGGTTTACAGAGTCAGCAAGCATATTGCCCCCAACAATCTGGGTCCTCATTTTACTCACTTCAGAAGGATGGAAGGCTGAGTCAACCTTTAACCCAGCGGTTCTCAACCTGTGGGTCGGGACCCTGTTGGGGGTCGAATGACGATTTGCCAGGGGTCGCCTAAGACCATCGGAAAGATGGGAAGTACACTTGCGAGTCAAAGAATCACGCTCCAATGGTTGACTCCACAAGCCAGCTGCAGGCTCTTCAAATCGCTAGCCAAATTCGGCTTCAGGCATGATGAATTAAAAAAGAGAGAAATCTTTGCTCTGATGTCTCCCTCTCAAGCCAGCTGCAATCACTCCCAATCGCTAGCCTAATCTGGCTTCAGGTGCAATAAACTTAATAGGGGAGGAGTCTCCGCTTTAATGCCTGCGTCCTCAAGGCAATTGCAAGCAGTTCAGATCGCTAGCCAATATGGCTTCAGGCACAATAAATTCAAAACGAAAATAATTTTATGGTTGGGGTCGCCACATCGTGGGGAATTGTATTAAAGGGGTCGCAGCACTATAAAGGTTGAGAACCACTGCTTTAACCAGTGAGATTTGAACTGCAGCTAACAGTCAGCTAAAGTAACCTGCAGTACTGCATTCTAACCACTGCACCACCTCAGCTCTAATATCCCCTTGCCAGTTATTACTTCTATATTAGCCAGGCCATTGGTATGTATGTAAAACAATTTGTCAGCTTAGAGAATATGTTATTTGAGTAGATAAACATGAATGCAAATCTTCTATGAAAAACTGCATAATACCATATTTGTGGTTTTTCTTTTTCTTACGGACAGATAATTGGAGATGACATTTGTGTATGCAAGTTACAACTGTACCACAATCAACAGTGGTTGGAGAACCTTGGAGTCATAAATTTGTTTTGGAATATACTTCGCTTGTTACTGACCGGTTAATGTACATCTGCAATCAAGTATTAATTACAACAACTAATGAATTATGACTGTTGTGTCTCTTACCCGTTCGAGCAAGTATTGGTTTTGCATAATCAGGATGTATGATATTCAAAAGTGCAGTGAACCTGCCAAACCACAGAGGAAAGGCAAATGGATACAGACAACTCCATTTCTCTGTTTTTCTGTAAACTGCAGAAACAGATGAAAACTGCATTGTGCAAGATAAAGAAGAAAACAAGAAAAGGTGATATTTGGTAAAATATTTTAATGAGCTATTTGGTGTTTTAAATTTATTTTTTCAGGCCAAAGGCTTCCCTTAGCCTTTAAGTAGCATATCTGGAGCCCCTCCCCTAAAAGCAGATAGAGCCAGGACAAAAAAATGTCTGAAGCCAAATAAAACAAAATATTTACATTTAATTTCATTAATGAAATGTGAAATGAACAAAAAGACAGTTGTCATTATTGTACTCTGTGTTACATAATTTCTCTTTCCATCACACTAAACATTAGAATTCAGTTGCGACTTCTGGAAAAGACAGATCTCAACTGAGCCTTTTAGGGTCTCGTGCATCTTGGAAACTTAGTTTCTGCCATTTTAGGTCACTTTTTGGCTGAGAATGTAAGATATTACTGTGTTTCCCCCAAAATAAGACCCTGTCTTATATTTTTTTGAACCTTGAAATAAGCGCTTGGCCTTATTGCCGTGCACTCAAAAGCTCGATTGGGCTTATTATCAGGGGATGTCTTGTTTTGGGGGAAAAAGGGTACTTATATGTCAATCCAGCATAATACATGATCTGAAACAAAACTGACAAAACTGAAAAATCTTGCTGCATGCTGAAAATATCTGGAGCTCTGTGCAATTGGCTGAACAAATATACAAACTGGGTCTGCAAATCAAATTAGCCCCAGATCAAAGTAAATAAGGTTAAGGTTCAGAGCAGTGGGTGAATGTAGCCAGAGAGGAGGTACTCAACCTTTTGCTCCTGATCAAAATATGAAGAAAGTTTCCGATTACAGATATAGTGATAGCAATTTCTCGTTCCTGCACTTCAGATTTTGCTGATCACAAATGGAGTCCAAAGGAATATAGGCAATCCATTTTAATTTTTTATTTGAAAACTAAGTGTCCAGAACACTAGGAGCAGAAAAAAAGGTTTTATTGTCATCCACCCTGTGATGAGAAACTGGGCTGTGATACTTACTTTCTATGAATAGTTGTAGGGAGGCTGGAAAAGAAATGAGGGCAGACATAAACAAGTATAAACATGCCTTTAGCCCAAGACTATAGAAATATGGCAGAAGTCTTCTAAGATCATTCAAAGAGACTCTGCCTTAATGAACTCCCTATATATGAGGTTGAGGGATTTCAATTACATTTTCCAAGATTCCATATTTACCCCATTAAGATATCCTAGTGAAATCTGTGTCGCTGTTCTTGCTTCACTGATTCTGCCAAAATTGGTACATTTGGCAAAATGAGGTTTGTTTCATTTTGGGTTTATGCACTGGATGAATATTTCTCTTATGAATTATAATTTAAGGTTTTGATTGATTATATGCCATGAAGCTGGTATCAACTCTTAGTGACCACACAAATGAATTTTCTCCATTTCTTGATTGCAAGGTAAGTGCAGGAAAGATGTTACTGGTGGGTAACTGTTAACTGACACAATGTCATCCAGGGAGTATTATGATTCAAAATTGATTTGTATGATGAACTTCAAACTTGCATATAACATTAAAGTTCTGTCAACAAGGCAATATAGCTGTGCAAACCTTGGCTGCATATTGTGCAACTACACAAGGAACATGAATCATAAATTATATTAAATGGGTTGTGGATGAACAAGAAGGAAAACAACATTAACAAAATAGTGCACTTCCTGTTTATTATACCTCCCTCTCTAGAATTCTTAATATGACCATAAATCTATATGGCCATGATAGATAATCAGAAAGGATTCAAGTCCTACCTTCCCTGCCATGAAGATGGCTTACTATCTGTTTTTAAGGACATGATCTCAAGATATCACCTCCATCTCACCCCAACTCCCTACAGTGGCTGCCTGTAGATGTGTTTGTTATCCTGATTTGCAGGTCAGGTTTTCCTTCTACTCCCTAATATACTTTCCTACAGGGACAATCTACAGCCATCATGGAGGCACAGCTGGGGAACTGGTCACTTTTAACTGGCCCATCAAGAGTGCTGTGGGAATGCTTCCTTCCCTATCTGACAGTTGGGCACTGCCTTCCATGACCTGTTCGGTGCCATGACTGTGGGTTAATTGTAGGTCATGAGAGTTTTACCTTTGCACAATCTTTATCCAACTTTTGGCTTAGCTGTAAGCCACGGGTCTCCAATCTTGGCAACTTAAGACTTGTGGACTTCAGCTCCCAGAATTCCACAACTCTTAAAGTTGCCAAGATTGGAGACCCCTGCTCTAAGCAATAACCATCCTTACTTTTCCAATTGCCTTTCTCATTAATTTAAGTACTGTAAAACACATGCCCTCAGTGCACTAGGAAGAAACAACAGAAGTTTAATAAATCATGTTCTTGTTAGACAATATGAACAATATCAGATTTATAATATCTAAACTTCAGCCCCTAAAACATCCCTGGATCTCCACTGGAATTGGCCAAGAAATCTGATGTGCTCCTGCCTATGCAGATAATCCTTGACTTACAACCATAATTGAGCCTAACATTTCTGTTGCTAAGTGAAACATTTGTTAAGTGAGTTTTGCCCCGTTGTACAAGCTTTCTTGCCACAGTTAAGTGAATCACTGCACTTGTTAAGCTAATAACACAGTTAAGTGAATCTGGCTTCCCCATTGAGTTTGCCTATAAGAAGGTCACAAAAGGTGATCACGTGATCCCAGGACACTGCAATCATCATAAATATGAGTCAGTTGCCAAGTTTCTGAATTTTGGTCACGTGGCCATGGAGGTTGCTGTAACAAAGTGTGAATACAGTCATAAGTCACTTTTTTCAGTACCGTTGGAACTTTCAATGGTCACTAAGTAAACTGTTGTAAGTTGAGGACCCACCTGTAATGGGGTCATAAGATAGAAGTACTACAAATTTTCATCTCTCTCTCTCACACACACACACACACACACACACACACACACACACTTAAAAGGGAACAAACCTTCCCAGCCTCCCAGCCTCCCTTACCTCAAGTATATGACCATAAAGCCAATGGGGAGGGGGACCGGCAAAACTGTTCAAAGCTTTCAGCAGCGCCTGTCTACGGCGATGCAACTGGATGATTTTGATCAGCACGTAGGTCAAGCAAAACACGGCAACCAGGTGCCAAACCCGGGAAAGGTCCATCGCAAAGTAAAAGGCGGCTCGGGAGGAAGAGCTGGCCGTCCGGGTGACAAAATGGCTTTTTTCCAAAGAGAGAAAGCTACGAGGAGCGATGCTTGTTGTGGACGCTTTACGGTCTCGATGAAAAGTTGGCAAAGGAGAGAAAGGACATGGCAACGGTTCCGAAGCCGCACGCGCTGCTTCTTCGGGAATCTGGAGTTTTCCAGTGGAGCTTGAATGTGCGGAGAGGCAGGTTTCGGCCCCTAAAAGGGATTACGAAAGAAAAGCTCAGGGCGCGTCTTCCGTGCAGAGAGGTGTCTTTGCAATAGCAACTAGAGGAGAGGGGAAGCCTCAGGGAGAATTACGTCATCTTATTCAACCCGTCTTCAAAGCCAACCCGGAGAGAACAACTGTGAATAGTAGAGCCACTTCACTTCTGCATCCTTTCTCCCACCCATTGATCTATCAGGGCTATGACGCGAAGACCGCAGTCCCTAAACAAGTCTGTAAAACAGTACTTTGAAGTTTTGTTAATATATATTATATCACCATGAAGAAACAAGGACTCTTAGTCCCTTTTGTTTATTCAATTTTTTTCCCCAGCCTGCAGGTAAATTTCACTCACCAATCGATTATATACACTTATTTCACTGTTTCATGCTTCCACCCTATCTCCCAGCAAATGGGTTAGGGTGGAAATTATCAAATAATAACTTGATTTCTGAAGGCAAGCCATTCCACTGGTTAATTGTCCTCACTGTTAGGAAATTTCGCCTTAATTCTAGATTGCTTCTCTTTTGATTAGTTTCAACCATTGTTTCTTGTCCTGTCCTCTGCTGCTTTGTAGAATTGTAGTCCTTGTAGTTTCCCTAGTAGAATAGAATAGAATAGAATTTTTTATTGGCCAAGTGTGATTGGACACATAAGGAATTTGTCTTGGTGCATATGTTCTCAGTGTAGTTATACAGTACTAATTAGGTTGTAGATTTTTGAGATTAATCATAGAAGCCACAGCTTTATTAAGGCAATACACGTTTTCCAGATACAAAGCTTCAACAAGCGGTTACAAAGGGAAATGGGAAAAGGAGGGAAAATGTGGCTGATGTTTGAACTACATTCTCATCAGTTTATACGCTTTATTTTATTTATTTTGTCAAGCATGTATTTTATGACAGATACAAGTGTAAACATAATTATAAATACATGTAAAGGATACAAATAAAAGAAAACATTAGGACAGGGACGGTAGGCACACTGGTACACTTTTGCATCCCCTTTGATTTGATGCAGTAATTAAAAAAGCCACAATATCCTCACTATCCATCCCCTTTTCTGAATTTTCAACCATGTTGTTTGGGGAGTTCGGGTGAATTCAGAAGTTTGTAACTACATTATAAGCCTTTTTTGGGGGGGGTCTATTTTCTCTATGCTGTTTGACCTTTTTTTCCTCCCCCCTCTAGTCAGCATGTCTTTCCCCCCCCCCCACTCTTAAGTAATTAATGACATTTGATCCAACGGGATTTCATCAAGAAGATCTATTTATTCATCTTTGCAAGTGGAGTGTCATTCTAATTCAGGGATTTCCAACCTTGGGTAACTTTAAGCCTGGAGGACTTCAATTCCCAGAATGCCACAGCCAGTTTTGCTGCCTAGGGAATTCTGGGAGTTGAAGTCCGCCAGGCTTAAAGTTGCCAAGGTTGGAGACCCCCGTTCTAATTTATCCCATTTCTCTCTCTATTAGTCCTGGCCCCTTTAATTGGTTAATTTATTTACACTCCTCGCTGTGGACGGGTATTAACCGGTTCCCCGGATGTAAATGTCACTAGCCAATGAAAAAAACAAAAGACTAACATAGCCCAATAGGGAAGAAGACAGAGCTAAGAAAAACAATCCTTTTATCCAATAGGAAGAGGGCATACTGGTAGGTTCTGGCCCACGAGCAAAACTCTCCAATCGGTGTCTCCGGTGCTAGCAACTAATGGCTCCAACCCTTTGGTCGGCGAGGAGCAAGTGGAAGCGATGTTCTTCCCACGGCCATGGCTGGGGCTCCTGAGGCGGCAGCTAAAGCCGGTGGGAAGAAGAATCGGCCACAACGGCATCGCCGAAGCCTAAGAGATCCGGCCCGGCCCTCTTGAGACGCCCGTCTGGGCGGTGAACGTCGGAAACGCTGAAGCTGGCGAGCCGGGGCCCCGAGTTAGGAGCCCCTCCTGCGTTGCGGAGCTCGGCTCCCCAGAGCCTCGCCCCGGCTCAGCAGAAGAGGATGAAAAAGCGCAAGGAGCTGAACGCGCTCATAGGCCTCGGCGGTGGAAACGGCGACCGGGGAAGCGGCAGCGGCGGAGGCGGCCGGCTCAAAAAGAAGCATCCCAGGAAAGGCTCTGCCTCAGGTCATCGGTTGCTCCGCACCGAGTCTGCCGAGAGCATCACCAGCAGTTCCTCCGATCCGGATTACGGGGACAGATTCGGACTGCAGGGCTCCCGCACCCGCTTTTCTAAGTGAGACCCGCATAATCCAGGGAGAAGGGGTGGGAGGTGGTTGGGAAAGCCGGGGTGGATAGGCAGGATGCGGGAACCGAGGATGGTCTGTGGGGATCGGGAGGTTTAGGAATGGAAAGAGACGCGGCGCTTTATGGAGGGGGAAAAGAGAGAGACACGGGAACGGTTTCAGCTTAGAATAGAATAGAATAGGAATAGGAAATAGAAATAGAGCTTTTATTGGCCAAATGTGATTGGAATTTGTCTTGGTGCATATGCTCTCAGTGTACATAAAAGAAAAAGATACGTTCATCAAGAATTCTAAGGTATAACACTTATACAGGTAGTCCTCGATTTACAACAGTCCACTTAGTGGCCAAAGTTACAATAGCACTGAAAAAAGTGTGACTGATGATGGTCTTTCACCCTTATGATCCCCATGATCATGGCATCTCCATGGTCATGTGATTTGCATTCAAATGCTTGACAATTGACTCACATTTATGACAGTTGCAGTGTCCTGGGATCCAGTGATCTGGGATCGTGTGATCAACTTTTGCAATCTTCTGAGAAGCAGAGTTGATGGGGGAAGCCGGATTCACTTAACAACCGGGTTACTAATTTTAACAACTGTAGTGATTGACTTAACAATGTGGCAAGAAAAGTTGTAAAATGAAGCAAAACTCATTTAACACATTTCACACTTAGCAACATAAATTTTGGCCTCAATTGTGGTCGTAGGTTCAGGACTACCTGTAATCGACTCAGAATTTTGTAGAAGTCGAGTTAAGAGGTATTAAGAAATAAGATTGGATTTGGATGAATATAAGTCGGAAAATTTAGCGGTTGGAATAGCAATATTATTAACTCTGAATTTGTGTTGGATTGTAATTCCATCACAAGCAGGATTAGCTGTTTTGGATTGATGGTAGTTGTAATCATAATTCATTTGGAGAACATCAAATTGCTGAGCACAACTGGAACTGAAAATGATTGCTGTTGAGATATGACTACAGTCACAGCAACACAATGTGGAGAATTAGCCTTCTCTGACATAGTAACTTGGGTGTGTTACTTGTACAACTTGTCCTGGTGTTGTTCTTGTACTTTGCTTAATGATGCAGGTATGGGGAAAAATGATATTGTCATTCTTTCTGCTTGAGTATTGTCAGTTTGCAGAGATTATACTGTTAATTTGATTCCATAATATGATTTTGGTTACAGTAGTACATAAACATTATATCAAAGCATAATCTGGTTTTATTGGCATTTGTTGTACATCTGTTTTCCCTTTGTAATGTTTCTCACACATATTCCTGTGGGATAAGGTACTTTTTTCTTGTACTTTTTTCTTGTACTTTTGTTTAACGTGTTCAACTTCATAATTCTATCTCAGGCTTGATGTAGAATAACACTATTTGTTCTTCTGACTGAGTCCTATGCATAATTTTATATGCTATAGTTATATCACTCCTTTTTAAGCTAAAATATCCCAAATATTGTAGCCTTTTCTTATATAGATGTTTCAGATCCTTTATTATTTTGGTTGCCATATTATGCTTTTGCTTTTTGCTTTTTTTTCCTGTGTTATATTTTTTAAGTATTGTTACCAAAACTAAACTTAGTATTTCAGATGTGGGATATACCATATATTTATACAAGGATATTACAATATTGGCAGTTCTATTTTTATTCCTAATTTTTCGTAGCATGGAATTTTATATTTGGTATAGTACAAGTATATAGAGTTAAAAAGCAGGATTGTTTCCTACATTGAATTAGTAAAGTATTGGTTTAATGTAATATTTAGCTCTGTTAGCAAATACCAATTTAAAACATTTTTAATGTAGGGGTGACTACCTGCGATGCTGCAAACTCTGCTGCCCATTATGTACTTTTGTCATCCTGGCTGCTTGTGTGGTGGCCTGTGTTGGATTGGTATGGATGCAAGTTGCTCTCAAAGAAGATCTGGATGGATTAAAGGAAAGATTTAGAACCAGTAAGTACAAATCTCAAATATTTGCCATCTCTATGGGGAAGATGTTTACGGGGAAGAAATTAGCATATAGTTTGCGTTTAGCTAGCAGGCATTACGGAGCAAAATCATATATTCCCATTTTTTAAACAATATTTTACCAAAAGCAAAAACAAATATCCTCAGTTTTGTTTTAAATTGATAGAAGGTAGTACTGGTATATTTAGGCAAACTTTCTTCTTTATAGAACATAATGCTGTATAAAGCAAGTAAAGAATGAATGGATGCTCATTTCAGAGACCAGGAATATTTTATATTTTCAAAATTCTATTGCTGCTCTATTACAGAAATAGCTGCATTTGTCTTGGTTATAATAGACAACCTCTGCACCAGGGAGACCCTAATTGCTGTCTTTTCCTAAATGCTAATTTTTATATGGACACTGCAGATTTTATATTTCAGTACAGGTAGTCCTCGACATACAATCACAATTGAACCCAAAAATGTTGCTGCTAACAGACATTTTTTAAGTTAATTTAACCTTGTTTTATGACCTTTCTTGCCTCAATTATTAAGTGAATCACTGCAGTTGATAAGTCGGTTGGTCACCTGTTTGTTAAATAAATCTGACTTCTCCATTGACTTTGCTTGTCAGAAGGTCACAAAAGGTGATTACATGATCTTGGGACAAAGCAAGTCATAAATATGAATCAGTTGCCAAGCATCTGAATTTTGATCACAGGATGAGCTTGCTGGAAAAGTCGTAACTGTGATAAATGATCATAAGTCACTTTTTCAGTGCTGTTGTAACTTTGGACAGTCACTAAATGAACTGTTGTAAATCAAGGACTATCTATTGTCATTTTTTTCTTCTTCACCCTCCACTTCTGGGTCTTAAAATATTTCCTGGTGAAGATATCGAAAGCTTGTGCTTTTTTTTTGACCTTTGGGTTGATGTAATTAACACCTTTTATGATTGGATTTTGAAAATAAGCTGAGAATGAAAAGGACCTTGGAGTAGTCCACCTCCCTGCCCAGTAAAGGAATGTACTATTACAGCATCTGTGATTGGTGGCCATCTGTTCTCTGTTTAAGTAGCTTCAACCAATGAGAATCACCTAAACAGTTTATTCAATTGTTTAACTGCTATTGGAATCTTAATAATGTCATTCATACTTAAGAAAACAATGTTCCTTCATGTAGGGAGTTGGTGAGTTATATCATACTTAATAATAAAAACTCAATAGCATGAACATAAATGTTTTTGTTTGCTAATGCTAGTATTTGGCATGATTAACAGACCTTCCATTTGTGAATTCCTTTATTATTAATACATCTTCTACATGTAAACAATGTTTTGGGTTGTTTTTTTTCAAAACTGCAGAAAATAGAGACTTAAGCATATCAAAAAAACAGCACATGCTTATTAAACGTAATCAAATATTTTGTGGTCAATTTTAAGGCATGTTTATGACAATTTGATTGTAATCTGTAAAGTTAAAGTTAAAATGTTTTGATCCTAAATGCTTATTGATTTGTTAGTTTACAACAGCTTGCTTCTATTATCGGTGTACTGGATTTCAAATTCATTATTACTAGCAAACACCAAGTTATATGTCATCAGTTATGGATTAGAAAATTATAAATATATTGGCATAGATACTTATAGTATATACTACTGAAACTCTGATTGTCAGGATCTTTAACTGAGCAAAAGGGTGCATCACACAATTGTTGAACTAAAATGTACCTCGAATGGGCTAATTTACAAAATCCAGGACCCGTGACTCCCAAGGGAATGAAATTTGGGAAAGATTTGAGTGCTTCTGGTGGTGCTGCACTCTTGCTGTGGTCACATGATCTTCATTTTCACTGATCTGTGCAGGCTTCCCAACCAATCTCACAATTCCTCGGTCCCTCTCCCATCTAGCAGCTGGAAAGGAAGGGAGCAGGAATGGCGGAACAAATCCCCTAGCCCATGGTCTGCCTGGTCCTTCCCTGATCTGTGTCCTCCCCCCCCACCTGAGTTTCTTCTCTTGACTGGTACTACCAGCCCTGCATGCCTTCCCTGACCCATACAGCACCTCTTGCATGCACATCCCTGCACCACTGCCTTGTGAAAGGGAGAGAAAAACTTTCTGCTGGCTTCCCTGCTAACTTCTTTCTGAAAGTTTATTACAAGCAAAGTAAATGGTGGAGGGAGGAAGGAAGGAAGGAAGTGTTGTGACCCAGGCCCAAATAGGTAGTAGGAAAGTCAGTCAGTGAAAAAACAAACTAACTTTATTTGAACAGCTGAGAATTACTTCATTCTCAGCATAGTTCAACTAAATTAAAGCAAATTCCTCCCAACACAAATTCCTCAGTCCTATCACCAACCTTGGTCCAATTAGGCAAACTGCCAAAGGCCTTTCTTGGCAAACATTCAGAAGACACTGATACAAAAATAAATACAAGAAGATGAAGCTATCAACGTTGTTTTCCAGCAAAGCCCAAATGCCATTGCTGGTCTGTTTTAAGTCTTATGGGAGGGGCCAATCATCTCTTGGCCCTAGTCTCGAGTCATCCTCTTTGCTTGAGCTGCTCTTGCCTTCTCAGGTGTGCATCAGGAACAGGCTCCTCCTGTTCCTCTGCCTCACTACTATCAGTCTCTGGAGGCTCTGGAGTCTGCACCTCACTCCCCACTGGCCCTGGCCCCACTTCAGCCTCATCACTGTCCGACTCCGTTGCCAGCTGTGCAGGCTGCTGGTGGACCACAAAAGGAAGGAAGGAAGGAAAGTTATCTGATGCTACCTACCAATTTCCCACATGGAAACTTGATGGGGAAGCAGGCAGGAAGTCAGAAGTTGCTCCCACTCCACAATTGTTTTGCCCACCTATGGTCTTTGTTTAGATAAGGACATACCTTTGAAAGGATGACTCAGTAGGGTATGGGGTGTCTTGTGTTTTACTGTTTTATGAAAAATGAATACAATAAATGCACTGGGAAGTGTACTTGAGACCTGGAAGAAAATGTTTGTTGTTTATTTGAATTATACTCTGTTTTTCTACTCTAGCAAGTTTCTAAGACAAAGCAGAATCCCTCCAGAATCTTAAATTTTAAGTATCAAATTAATATAATTAACTAGAGATAATGTTTCTAAATACAAAACAGTGGAGACCAAATGCAATTCCCATAATTTAGGAACAGTGTAGGAGAACAGGCTCTTCTGCATATTATGGGAATGATAATGGGCTTCTAAAGCTGGAAATATCTCCAAAAGAATCTATGCATATTCATAATGAGAGTCATAGCCTCTTAGATATTCAGAAGTAGAGCTTGAAAAAAATTATATTCATGTTTTCAGATTCATTAAGTATTTAATTTTCTATTTTAGTGGAATCTAATCAAAAAACCTCATTTCAAGAAATTCCCAGAATGACTGAAGACCTTCTTAACAAAGAAAAGGAATTGGAAAAAATTAAGAATGGAGATTTGGGGATAAACAAAATATGGATAAACATCACTGAAATAAGCAAACAGGTAAAGTGAGCAGGCATTTGTTCAAGTAAAGTTGCATCAAAAATAGCATTAAATAGTATGCAGTATGCAGGTCTTCAAAGGAAGGCAGATTGGTAGCAATTGATTTTTCTGCAGTTCTAATTATCCGTTGAAGTCTATGTTTGTCTTGATTGGTTGCAGTGCCAAACCAGACAGTTATAGTGGTGTAGATGACAGACTTAATCATTCCTCTGTAGAACTGTATCAGCAGCACCTTGGTCAGCATCTGTAGTTCAGGTTTGTTCCTTTGAGTCAGTCTTCAGTCCTGGTAACGCAACAGTAACACATTCATAACATGGTTTTAGGATGAACCTTTACAACAGAAAAGATAAAAAAACCTTTCCTGTAAAGTCATTCTTTCATTTGTGATTACAGATATCTTTGTTGATGTTGGCAGTAAATCATCTCAAAGCAAATATTAAATCTGCTTCTGATTTAATTAATCTTCCTGTTACAGTGGAAGAGCTTCAGAAAGTATGTATTATATTTAATACTAATCTATCTTTAGAATTGTTTGTGCTATAGATAATTTGACAAGTACAGAGCTTTTCAGTGTGTCCTTCCTTCCTAATAGGAACTATATTTTATCGCGTTTTAATCCCTCTTTCTTTGACAATGTATGAAGAAAACATAAAAAACATATTTGTAAAACTATTGAAATCCATGAGCTTCCAGTTTATGTGACTAGACCATGAAAAGTGGTATATTTCACCAATGATACAAATCATTTGTAGGAAGAATATAGGTGACAATTAATTAGTAGTGGTGATTTCAGTGTCTTTGCAGTATTGAGGCCCACTAGTAAAACTGGGCATAAGTAATGTATTCAGAATTGTTATCCTTATATGCTTACAGCCAATATTATGTTGGCTTACCTGGAAGTAAGTTCCTTTTTCTATATGTAAGCTAAGTGCAATACTATTGACAGGTTGTATTTCCAGCACTTTATATATTTTTCCTATAATCCAGAAAGTAGTTTTCATCATACTTTATGATCTGATGATAGAACTGATAATACTAGAGGTTTGGGTTTCTAAACACGTTTACAAATATCTGTTTGCATGTTTTTCTCCAAATATGAAAACAGTTTATTGTAGGATGTATCTTTTCTTGCATATCCAAGCAGGCAGAATGCTGATGCAGTTGGAATCTTCGTGTGTATATGGCAATATAAATGATGTTGTCTGGATGTGTGCATACACTACAACATATACTTTTTATAAGCTTTGATGTGGAAGTGATTTCATTGGAGCAATACAAAGTGACTAATTTTATCCATGACCAGATTCCATATTCTTCAAATGTGATATAAGTTCCTAGTTAAATATATCCAAGGAAATAAATTGTTATTCATACCGTGATAAATGAGATATGTTAATGTACATTCTTTGTATTTAATGTAACCAATTAAAATAATTCCTCATTGGAGTAAACACATTTGAATTGCAATTAGTTGATCAGTGAATGTCTGATGCTAAAAGATTTGCTGTTGGGTTTTTTTCCTAGAGTGTCGCTACTATAGGTAGCACAGTAACTAGTGTTCATCATGATGTTGAGGCCATGCAAGCAGCAATTGAAGAGCAAAAGAAGACTCTAGAAATTCTCCAAAAAGAAATAGTAAGGATGTATAGACATTTCATAAGAGTACATTCTGTAGCATATCCTATAAGAATTTCAGATTTGGTATGCAATTTAAAAATAAAAATTGCTGAGGCTCCCCCCCCCATTTTCTTATTTAAATCACCCTATGGACTTATTAAGAGAAAATGATGTTTATAGTTTACTATTTTAAGTGGAATATATTTTATGTTCTTATAGGTTTATTAAACTTTATCAGGTCTTAAAACCAATTTAAATTTATAAACTTTATATAATCAGATTTGTAGATACAGATGGAAACATTTTAATATTAATATTTACTATATTTATTAATATTAACATCACATTTTAGGAAGTTAGTCAGACGCTTCATTTTTCTAGCTATAACTCTGCTTCATATTCTTCCTGCATAAAAAACTTAAATTCAAATTTAATATCAAGTAAAGCAAATGCCAGTATTTTATAGCTGCTCTCAAAAGGTTTACTGTCTTCTTTTTGCTTTCTTCTCCTTCAGTTATTTGCAGAATGTAAATTAGTGTTATGCTTGATGGGTTATGAATATTCAAATAATAACTGGTTTGAACACATATCTTAATATATTTCAGAATGAACACACAGAAGATGTTAAACAAAAACATTTACCTTCCTTTTCCTCCTCTTCTGTCCCCCAGATAAATGAAAAGAATATGACGAACATTTGTAAACAGGTACTGCTTTTTTGCTTTTAAAAGCTTTGAAAATCACAAGTTTCAAAACCGTTATGTAAAAATAAAGCCAGGATAGCTTTGCATTGTTATATTCCTTAGTATTATTTCTGGAGCACAAATGCTGATATTTATAGTGCCTCTAGAATGAAAAGAATAAGTAGTCAAGAAGCTATTGCTGTTGGTTCAAATGCATCTATTCTATAATCGTTGAGAGTAGTTGCAATATGATAATGACTTAGGTATCGCATCCACAATAGAAAAAAGATTCTGTTTCTATAAAACAATTATTCAGTGTTTAAACACTCCCAAGTATCTGACAGTTATTGAATTGGTCCCCCTATCTTGTTATTAGCCACCTGGCATAGGCAGAGTAATTTAGAATTCTTTATTGGCCAAGTGTGATTTAAACATACAAGGAATTTGTCCCCAGTGCATAAGCTCTCAACAATAGTGATAGATCATTATCATAGTCATTTTAAAAATACATTCATCATAAAACATTAGATACAACACTTAGTGATAGTCATGGATACTAAATAAGCAATCAACATAAATCATACTAGGATACTAAGTAAACAATATAAATTGTAAGATACAAGCAACAAAGTTATAATCATAAGAAGATAAGCAGATAGGTAATAGGGAAGATGAGAATAATGATGGTAATACTACCTTTCTAGCTAGTTTGACATTGTTATGGGAGTTAGTTGTTTAGCAGAGGAATTGCATGGGGGGGGAACTGTCCTTGTGTCTAATTATTCTGACGTGCAGTACCTTATAGAGTTGTTTTGAGGGTAGAAGTTGAAACAGTTTATCTCTAGGATGTTGGGGGGGTGTCTGTAGATATTTTCACAGCCCTTTTTCTGGCTCGTGCAGTATACAGGCCCTCAGTGGAAGGCAGAATGGTAGCAGTTGTTTTTTCTATTTAATAATTTAAATACCAAGAAAAATACATGTTCATAAAACTTCAATGGCATTCTAATACTTTAATGATTGTGCAGAGTCCATAACAGACACTGAAATTGGCCTGCATCAGAGAATGAGATAACATCTAATTCTGCTTCTTTCTTTGACTTGTGATTGAGCACATTTCCATTGCTAAGCATGACAGTTAAGTCAGTTTTGCCTCATTTTACGACTTTCTTGCCACAGTTGTTAAGTAAATCACCGTGGTTATTAAATTAGTAACATGGTTGTTAAGTGAATCTGGCTCCCCATTGACTTTGCTTCTCAGAAGATTGCAAAAGGAAGTCACATGACCCTAGGACACTGCAACCATCATAAAATATTAGATACAACACTTAGTGATAGTCATGGATACTAAATAAGCAATCAAAATAAATCATACTAGGATACTAAGTAAACAATATAAATTGTAAGATACAAGCAACAAAGTTATAATCATAAGAAGATAAGCAGATAGGTAATAGGGAAGATGAGAATAATGATGATAATACTACCTTTCTAGCTAGTTTGACATTGTTATGGGAGTTAGTTGTTTAGCAGAGGAATTGCATGGGGGGGGGGGGAACTGTCCTTGTGTCTAATTATTCTGACGTGCAGTACCTTATAGAGTTGTTTTGAGGGTAGAAGTTGAAACAGTTTATCTCTAGGATGTTGCGGGGGTGTCTGTAGATATTTTCACAGCCCTTTTTCTGGCTCGTGCAGTATACAGGTCCTCAGTGGAAGGCAGAATGGTAGCAGTTGTTTTTTCTATTTAATAATTTAAATACCAAGAAAAATACATGTTCATAAAACTTCAATGGCATTCTAATACTTTAATGATTGTGCAGAGTCCATAACAGACACTGAAACTGGCCTGCATCAGAGAATGAGATAACATCTAATTCTGCTTCTTTCTTTGACTTGTGATTGAGCACATTTCCATTGCTAAGCATGACAGTTAAGTCAGTTTTGCCTCATTTTACGACTTTCTTGCCACAGTTGTTAAGTAAATCACCGTGGTTATTAAATTAGTAACATGGTTGTTAAGTGAATCTGGCTCCCCATTGACTTTGCTTCTCAGAAGATTGCAAAAGGAAGTCACATGACCCTAGGACACTGCAACCATCATAAATATATGCTAGTTGCCAAGGGTCTGGATTTTGATCATGTGGCCATGGCGATGCCATAAGGTCGTAAGTGTGAAGGATAGTCCTAATTCATTTTTTTTCTGGTACCACTGTAACTTTGAACAGTCACTAAACGGTGGTTGTAATTCAAGGGCTAATTGCATATTCCTTTCATACCACAGTTTGTTCTGTTGAACTTGAAAATGCTACAGAGAATAGTTTACAGTATACTAGATTCATTAAGATTATGTTCTGTTTACTTTCAATAATTTTATTGCGCTGCTTTTATAGTCAAGTAATCAAATTGTTTTTCTGTTAAACAGGATAACCAATATCTAGATATCTCTATAGAGGAAATGAACTCTACCCTAATGTTACATCAGAAATTGAATGATTTAAAATTTTTCAATCTGGATTCCACAGTCACCAATCTAAGCTGGAAAATTACTTCCTTAGAAAATCATATGTTCGTTGTGAACAAAGCGGAAAATAGAAGGAACCTTACCTTTGGTATGGTAAGTGTCTAACAATTTTGGGAATTAAACACTTGCAATATGTTATCGTGCAGGATAGTAAGCCACAAGCAAACACATGTGTTATACTGTCTCTTGCAGGTGAGTAACCTAACTACCTCGGTAAATATGGAAAGTGAATCAAGAAATGAAACTACTGCTGAAAAAGTAGAAAATATGGAGGTAAGTTTTGGAGAACCATCGTGAAAGTGATTTTTTTAGAGCCCCCCTCTAGAATTGTGTTCCTGACTTTGAGGATAAGAAGGGCAAGGTAACCAACTCAAGTGAAATGACAGAACAATTGAGGTTCATAGCCCAAATATATACATTTTTGTCCATTCACATTTTGTAAAAACAAAAGTCCCAGGTGAGCTGAAATGTTGAAAATATTATATTGGTTCAGCCTTGAAAAAAAAAAGGATAAACTATATTGCAGTAAATTTACAGTGCTGTGTGCCTACAAAAGTTACACACACATTTTTAGTTTCTCTATAAATCTACCCACAGAGAAGAAATTCCATTACTGTATTAAAAAGAAAATGGAAGCAAGTAAAATGATATCTTAGCTTTTACAGTGGTTTATATTAAATCTGTAACTGCTCCAAAGCTGACAAAAGTTTTGTTTATTTACCAATGTTGAGTTCTGTTTAACTGAAAAGTGTACAAGACTCTTGAAAATGGGTTCTTGTGTCTTCTCTATCTGGGAAAACAAAGCATTTTTGTTTCAAACATTTCAGAACTTTAATTATATGGTTGATTAATTAGCCAATTGACTGAAGTGAGTTTGGCTGTTATTTAATGCTGAAAGTCTATAGATTATACTACTTTAAAATATAATAAAATATTACTCTATGGGGCATTAGAACATCACTTCAACTTTCCTCTTTGTTCAAAACCTTAGATATAATATCTTGATGCAAAGAAAAACATGCTTTTAAAGGACATATATACGCAAGGCAAAATATACTCAAAAAAACCTTTCTCATAAAAATCAACTTTCCATTCCTAAGGATAAATCTCATGCTGCAAAACTACTCAGGTTATTTTATGTTGTAGCTAATGAATAATGAAAGTAATTAATAGTCACATTTTAAGAATTTGAGAAACTATAGCATAACATTACAGCAGAGATTTACATCAGAACTTTAGCTTTAAGATTTGAGGAGAGAATGCTAATTTTATCAATAAAATGGGCTTTACTGTGTATTTCTGTCAATTATAGATTGATAAATTCAGTATACAATCATGTAAGAGATGTATAACAGAGAATTGTTTTAATTTAGTTTATTCAACTTATAGATAGAACTATGACTTGGTACCACAATACCTGAAATTAGTTATTCTTCATAGGAATTAAGATAAAATTCCTGCTGGGTTTTGACATTGCCAATTCTCTTTTCAATGTAGATAGCTCTGAAACCATCAAAATTATAGTATTTGCAGTTACAATATTCTCATAGGAAAAAAGGTACATAAATATACTTGCTAGAAATATATAAACTACACAGTATATTTTGTATTAAGTGCAATCAGAGTAGAACAAACAGGGCTTCTTTAGAGGTTTTTTTTTTAATTGGTAATCTACAGAAAATAGAAAATGGAGAATCTCAGGTATCCAAACTAAGAGAAAAGCTGCAGTTGATTAATGCTCTGTCAAGCAAATCAGATAGTGAACGATCTGAAGCACTTAAAGGTAAACATCTCATTTACATGTCATTTTGCATATTGTATTAGAATATCAAGCTAAATTCATTTTATGATGCTTTAATTACTAACTTACTTTAACAAATTGCTATCTGTTTCCCAGTGTTTACCTGAAGGCATGGATATCTATTTACTGGCTAGCATTTGAATTCAAGCTTCTGAACTAAATCTTTTAGTTGTCATATTTCATAGAATTGAACATCATTTTTAGCATTTATATGTTTGTCAGTTTCCACTTGGGGCCACCCTTGAAGACCATTTGGAAACTAATGGTAGTAGAATGCAACTGACCGGTGCTGCCTAGTATTACACATTACACATTTCTGCATGATCTGTATTGATGGCCACTTGGTTTACAGGTGTTTGTTATCACCTTTAACATCCTATATGGTTTGGAGTTGGATTTTTTAAAAGAGTATCTACTCCAGATGGAGTCTAGGTCCCCAAAGGTAGATCTACTAGAGTCCCCATTTATCATGAGCTACAATAGAATGGAATTTACAGTGGATATAGAAAGTCTATACAGCCCTGTTAAAATGCCAGGTTTTTTTTTTTTTTTTTTTTTTTGGTTTTTTTTTGTTTACATTTATATCCCGCCCTTCTCCGAAGACTCAGGGCGGCTTACAATGTATAGGGCAATAGTCTCATTCTATTTGTATATATTTACAAAGTCAACTTATTGCCCCCCCAACAATCTGGGTCCTCATTTTACCTACCTTATAAAGGATGGAAGGCTGAGTCAACCTTGGGCCGGGCTCGAACCTGCAGTAATTGCAGGCTTTGTGTTCTTAATAGAAAGTCTATACAGCCCTGTTAAAATGCCAGGTTTTTGAGATGTAAAAAAATCAGATCAAGATTAATCACTTCAGGTTTTTTTCCAACTTTAAGCTAACATATAAACTGTACAATTCAGTTGAAAAAGAAATTGATGATCTGATTAAAAAAAGAAATAATAGTTCTGGCCGTTAAATCTCCAGATTTATGTTTATGTTTATTATTTAATTTAGTATGAGTGGAAGTAGAATACATTTGAAATCTGCTAAGATTGCTTGTGACTGCTTTATACCATCTAAACAAAGTCCCCCTCACCCATATTGATGCATAATATTTGCTATTATCAAATAAGAAAAATAAATGACTACTGTAAAATTACTTGACAGTAGAAAATTCACAGAGCATCACATCAGAGCCTACAAAACTTCCAAGAATTTCTTCAAGATCACTTGGCAATAATGTTGAGGGAAGTCGACACCCAAGAAGCTTGTCCTTACCTGGAATATCCAACATAGAAGGTAAAGTTGAGGTTTTTAGAAATGGAAAAAGAACCCATGTTTTGTGTGCAAAGGATTCTAGAAATGAATAAATTTAGATCTATAGATGTCAGAGAGTTGTACAAATTTGAGTTGGAGGTCTACATTTAGAAATGGCAAAATGAATGAATATATAAGGATTTATTTACGATGGTAAATATTTTATTGTGTATACCTCTTTGAGATGGGATAAATAGCTGCTAGTTTCAGGTGGGATGGCAGGTTTGGGATTACAGAGAGATACTTAATCCCATCATCAGTTCATCTGTCTCTTTGAAGTTACTGTTAGTCATTATAGCGTCAAAATTGTTTGTTTAGATCATGTTAGCAAAAAGGGTGAGTCTCTGCTTTTGCAGGATCTCCATGTCCTAATTATCCCTTGATTTTCTTAAATATCTTGCCTTAGGTTATTCAATTGAAAATATTAAAGTAATAAAAAAATATTCTGAACGTGGCTAAAATGTATAAAAATAATATTAAATGGGTTGTTATACTACAGTCTATTCTGAATACTTGAAGAATTAGCTATATTGAGACAGTTGGCATACATTAATATTTAGCCATTACCTCTTTCCAAATGTTTAGTGTTGCTTTTGCTAGTTTAATGCATATGTTTGGCATGTCATTACTGTTTTGGAGTCAGCTCAGACATAATGATTTTTCCTTAGTTTAGTAAACTGAAAACGAGGTTGCATTCTGATTTCATACCATTTCTTTTTCCATTGCAAAGCAATGTTGACTTTTTTTGTGTGGTTTTAATCAATCATGATAGTTTTATACATCCTATACATAATCAAGGTACCCTTTGTTTAGTAAGTGTACACTAAACTGCATTTTCTGAATTGCAGATGAATGAGCAACTCTAATTAAATAATCCATGATAGAAATATCAGTGTTGACAGTAAGAGACTGAGTTTGAGGGACATGACATTACTATTGGCACAATAAAGTTATTTCTTAAGCACAGTTGCAACTGACTTGTGCAGATCACAGATGTTTGGGGTGACTGAATTCAGGAGATAACTTGAACGTTTTTTTAATGATTTTTTTTGTCCTTGCAGATCTTCACAATTTATTCAGGACTTCTAGCCAAGGCACTAATGACAAGTTATCATATGAGGACCTGGAAAATCTGGTTGAATCTACAGTGGATGATCCACAGAGTTTTCAGGAATTTGATGAAGATGGAGATGGAAGATATTCTATATCAGAACTGAAAGTAGCATTGGGTCTATAGTATCTTTTCTTATAAACACAGTATTGAAGGACTACAGTAGCTATTTTTTTTTTTAAAGAAAAACAATTGAATAAGTAAAAGCTACTTATAGCACTTTTCCCAGTGATCTACTAGTCCCATGATGGCGAACCTATGGCATGCATGCCCTAAGTGGCATGCGGAGCCATGTCGCCTGGCACATGTGGTGTCGCCCGTTCCTCTTCTGTGTTTCTGGTGCGCATGTGCACACGACTATCAGCTGGCCTTTGTGCGTGTGACAATGCCAGAAACTGGAAGAGCTGGTCTTCCGTTTTCCAGCATGCGCATGTGCACTAGCCAGCTGATCGGCATATGCACGGCAGTAACTGGAAGACTTGCATGTATCCGGAAACCAGAAGTACCTTATCTGGCGTGCGCATGCCCCCTGGGCAGCTCCTCTTCCTGGTTGCTGACGAGCAACATACTCCCTTTTCGGCACTCGGTGTTGAAAAGGTTCGCCATCTCTGTACTAGTCTTTGAAGTTAATTTAATGTATCAATTGACACCTTTTAAATTTTCTGTTCTTTGGAAAATAGTGAAAAGTTTTTATATTTTTATCTGTTGTAACATAAGATATGTTGACCCCTGAAAGTTTTTCCAACTTTTGAGGCCCTGATCCAGGGGTAAATAGCCATGCCTAAGTCTGTTTATGCAAACAGGGCCTATTAATAGCAAATACATTATTGCATTGGTTTGGATTCCCACAGAACTAGGGACATTTTATTTGTCCTGAATCACAGCCCCAGGATTGCATTGCATTGAATTGAATAGTTGTAATGAAAATGATAATTGCACCTTATGACGAAGAAATTTATCTCAGAGTTCTTATTTCCCTTATAAGGGAAGCTCGTCTTCAAGTTAAAATATGTGTATATATTGACAAACTTGATTTTATATTTCAAATTTGCCTTAAATTAGCTGCACTTTAGAATAAAATATAAAAATCTGATTTGCAGGATGGGATTCTTCCGTTTGTAAATATTTAAACTAGAATAACTTATACATATTTGGGTCTAATTTTCATCAAAAATAATCAATGTTCCAGTTTGTATTAAGTAAAAGTCGACAATAGAAAACATTTCTTCTTCCTAGGAATTACACTTGTATGACACTCCTTTCGTATACTTGTTTGTGAATCACTGGAAAATTTTGTGCTATTCAAGGACTAACTTTTATGCCAGACTCTAAAGGAAACTTCAGTTCTTGAAATCGAGATAAAATGAGATTCTGAGAAACAGGTTGTAAGAATAATAATTTCTTCTGATTTTAAACAGATCACAGATTCATTGTTATTTTCAGTTTTATGAAGGATTCCCATTGGAAACACTGCAATATTTACTTCAGTTTTTCTCATTGCATTGGTGATTCTTTATTCAATTAACCTTCCCCAATTTAACAGAGGATTAAAAGTGGTGTTAATGGTTAGCATAGTTAATATTATCAGTAATTAGGATACTCGCAGAAAAGAGTGAGGTGATAAGGACCAAATTATATTTTGTACTAAGTACATCTTTGTGTTTTTGCTCTGTAATTGGCTGATTTATTTTAACATTAATTTCAATGTGAAGTTCAACTGGATGAGACTGTGGCATGGATGTACTATTTTCTCCACATTATAATTAAATCTCATGCTTCTAAAATTGCAGTTTGAGAAAGATTTCCACTAGGAGTACAGCATCTTCCTATGTACTATGGCCTATCAAGATTAGTGAGTTTTTGCCTTATTAAAAAAAACAGATGTGTTTGTGAATGTGAAGTCACTTTTGGTGATGTGGCATGAGCTATAAACTTGGAAATTCAAAGCATTTTAAGCTGCTGCATTTTATTTTATTTTATTGTTATTGACAACATCAGATGTTGTCAGGCAAACAAATGGTAGGATTTTATTTAGTAAATAACCTCATATAAATATTATTCTCTGTATAAACCAAACACAGCAAGGTTTTCTAATGTGCCACTATTATTATAAAACTGTTTTAAAAGGCTATGTCGAGTAAAATGCTGTCATAGTTTTTGGCTTTCTTTACAGTTTTTAGTTTAACAAATTTAAGTTCTCAGGAATCTTCATTGCCCATCACAAAATTCAGGCTTCTTGGGAGAATAATGGCAGTGGTTTCTATCAAAGTACTGAGCACTGGTATACTAGAATATGATGTAAACAGATGCCTTCCAAAAATTTAATAAAGTTTTTTGAAAACCAGATTCCCTTATCTAGATAATTACCCAGAATGCAAATTTTTTCCTTAGGTTTATGTTAGCTATACTCATTAAAGCGCAGAATTCATATTGCAAGGTAACTGAACACCAGTATTCTTTTGGATAAAATTAGTTTTATATGCTTTGTGTATAAAAACCATTGACCAAATAAAGCAATAACAATTAAATATAGCAGTATTTGTATGTGTGTATGTCATAAGATTGTAGAGCAAAATATTGAAGGTATTTTTTAAAGGTGGCTTATGATCCATATGAAAAGAATGACTTTTAATCTCAGTATTAAGTTAATAATCATGAGCACTTTTAGGAATTGTTTTTAGATACATTTTTGTTGTGAGAGAAATCTCACTCCAAAATTTTTGATCCAATTTAGAAGCTGAAGTCATAGTCTTCAGTAACTCAATACTGTATTGTAAGAGAAATATGTATTTGAAATCTATCCTACATTAAAGGAATGCTTTCATTAGAAAAAAATACCTAAGGTTAATTCATACTTTATGTTATAGAGCACGAAGGAAGGTATAAGGTATCACTTGAATGACTGCTGGGGGTCCTTAGCATACCAGCATTTCCTCACGTGTGTATGTCATCACTGAGAAATAAGGCATTCATATTAGGCAAATTTAGGGACATGAAGTGATGAAATGTCTAAACTCTGAAGTGCAAAAGCTTGCAAATTTCCCCTATTTGCAAGCCTTTTAGAAAGTTAACTCTTCATATAAAATCTTGAAGTAATTCTATCTTTCTGTTTTTGAATATAACTAGAGCCTTCAAAATACATTGTTTGTCTTATGAAGTATTTCTTCTAATTTACAATATTTGTGCATTTAGAAGTAAATTTATGCATACTATCAGGAAAGGAAAATAAGTATGGCAATCCGAGTACTATAAATTGGCTCAAATAAGCATATTCTTTGAAATTATTTCAGGTTAATTAACAATGTGCACAATAGCTGTACAGCAGAATTGATTTGAAATTGAATATGCAGCGTTCTTGCCTGCCTTTTTCGGGAAGGTTATGTAAGGAAGAGTAATGGGAATTAACTAAACTACTGGTCAAAATCCTGGCATTTCTCCCATTTTACCTTCATCATCCTTAAGGTATAACACTCTTCTGAACTGATGCCACAAGTTGTATCATGTCTATCAGCCATGCTGAGTAGGATAGCTAGAAGTGGTAACATATTTTAGAAAAACACAAGATTTGGAAATGTTCATGTGGATATTAATCTACAGGTTTTTTTCAGTATTCACCTTCATAGGTGCCCATGAAATGGACTCATCTATTTAGATTGGTAATAACAGAAGGCTTCAAATGAGTGCTGGATTTATTGAAATGCTTCCAATGAATATATTATTTTAAAAAAATTAGGTTATTCAGGTATTTCACGCAACAATAGAATCCCTTGATAAAATTAGGGACATTCAGAATAGAAAGAATAGGGACAGGGTAACGTAACAGTGGAATGTATTGTATCTTTTGTGATTGCACAAAAAATTCTAGTGGCACTTAAAAAGTAAAAATTACTTGATTGCAGATTGTTTTTTTGTTCAGATAATCATATGAAAAGAATTAATAAAATTAAGATTTATAGAAAAGGGTAGTTTATTTGTATGGAGAACCATAACATTGTAAAGGGAAAAATTCTTAAGGGTTTTGAAAGATCAAAACCTGTTTCTCTTGTATGGGAATGTTGGCTGTACTTAAAAGTAGTACTGCTTTTTATGCTATTAAAAAAAAGATCTTGATTTTATATCTCCAGAGTGAAAATTATGTCATTTTGAATATGAATAATTAATCCGATCTTTAAAATGTTAAAACAAGTTTGTGGTATGAATCATAGTGTTTGTCTATGGAATTTGTTCTTTAGGATTTGTATTGGAATCCACTGCACTGAAAGTACACTGGTTTTACATTGTATAAAAGCAATTGATTTGCATTGTCCTACTTAAACTGATTGAAATGGTTTATAAAATTGGGCCTCACAAATGTGCAAAAGCTCTAATGGAGTGGATGAAAGCTGGATTTAGCTGTTGCATTTTGCACCTATTATGCATTGTGAATGTCAAATCTAAATAAAATAGTTTGTTTTGGGTCTGATGGTTATTTTATTTCATCTAGAAAAATATGTTATAGGATAAACTGAAGCATTCAGCTTTCTCTATTTTGAAAATGCGGTTACTTGAAAAAAATCCTATTGTGTCCATGGGAATAGCATAGCACATGATAAACTGATTTGCAAAAACAGTTGCTGTTCCTAGATTACCTATTGCACTGGAAAAAATAAGTTATTCCATATATTCACTGAGATGGGACATGATTTGTACTATATTTTACTTTCAGTTTTAAAAGGCTGCATTGTGAGCACCATTTGCTAGCCATAGCTAATTTCATTAATGAAATGTGAGACACTCGGGACTAAACAATATCTGCTGGTTTTAATTATAAAGACTTCCAGATATATTGCTCCTATATATTAAAAGGTAATTTGTTACTGAAGTTAAAAATAGAAATATGGCTGTGTAATATTCAGCTCTTTGGGCAATTGGGATGAAATGCAGATTTAGAAATCTTGGAAGAAACATATACTTCAGTTCCATAATATGAAAGGATTCTGAACACAATTTAATTTTTAAAGAAATTAATTTCTTTCTACACTAGCTGTTGAAGGCAGATTGTCTCCCCAGTACTAAAACAATGCTTGAAGGAAAATGGAAATAGTTTGAAATTGATCTTTAATTGAGTTCTAACTGAGACCACTTAAGAATATTCCCATCCGTGAATTGACTGCTAAGCAGAAATCCTGCTACCCATACTGTATGAATCATTTTTCAAGATGGTTGGCTTTAGAGGTGAGCTGAATGGTGAACTTTCTGTTGGAATGGCAGAGCAAGGATAAGAAGCTGAATGTGCAAGCAGCGGTGGCAAGTGAGAGAGCGCACAAGCACACGCAACTTCTTGAAATATTGGTTTGTATGGAGCTGAATCTGGAAGTGGAGGGGTAGAAGTGTCATTGCTCTCCACAATATTCTCACTGGGCAAGTGCATGCTTTGTTGCTCTGGAATGTTATCGGGATTGCAGATGGCTCCATTTGTTCTAGGCTGGGCTTCCTCATCAGCTCTGTGAGCCAATGCATGTTGAAAATAAGACTCTGCTTTCAACTGTTTCACCCAGACTTTTGCACGGCGCTTCTGAAGGATTTGTTTTCGCCATTGAAGGAGCAGCATACACGTGAACACCAAGATGTAGCAAAAAGCTAGACTTCCAAAATACACGGGAAGCAAACCTGTAAATAAGTCATAAAGTAAAGTTCAGAGAGTTACTATTACTGCAGGAAATTGTGAAACTTTCAAACTGTCAAAAAAAAAAAAACCATCCCCAAAACATCAATAGAATGCTGCTTTTGTTAAAGGATTTACTCACATTTTAAGTTGGAAAGCATTAGCATATTAAAACAAGTTCCCTCTCTGTCTCTTCTATATCTCTTCTGTATATAATATTTTCATCAAGGAAAGAATTTGATAGGGAGGCTGGATTGCTTGGAATTAAAAGGATTCAAGCTTTGTGATTTGGAAGAATAGCTTAAAGCTGTCTTATACAGTGGCTTTTAGACTTTTTTTTAGCATGTAGTTCTATATTCCAAATCTTCCAGGTCAGATACAATGGTAAGAACTTTATAATATTTAATAAAAAAGTTGTCTTCTAAAGAATCTAAAAACTATAATTCATTATTTTAAAATTAAATTATTTTAAAAATAATTATTCTACCAATTTGAGAACTGAAGATTTAAAATAGCAGAATTCTCCCAAAATAATTAAGTCTATAGCCAGCAAAGGTTTAATACCCTAAGCCAGAGGTCTCCAACCTTAGTAACATTAAGGCTTGTGGACTTCAACTCCCTGAGTTCCTCAGCCAGCTTTGCTAGCTGAGGAACTCTGGGAGTTGAAGTCCACAAACCTTAACGTTACTAAGGTTGGAGACCCCTGCCCTAAGCATTAAAAAAAAGGGAAATTTGGAGCTGGGTTAGTACCATGGAAAAGACCTTGTTCTACATTTCCTTTTCAAACTATCAGCAAGGCTATTTACCAAGATACTTGTACACTGCCCATAAGTGCTGAGGATTTACAGGTAAAAATTGCCTAATGTCCCAGAAATAAACCAATGTTTGAGGACTTGTACAAGTGACTGTTCGTGGTGCACCCTTGGAAACAATCTGGTTGCCCTATTTTATATTAATTATATCCAAACACACATCAGGGCAGCTTCATGTGATGTGCATTGCCGTTATCTGAACAAAAGGTAACCATGGGTATTGGCTGAGCTGCCTTTATATCAGGAAGTGATAGGTTCTTGCTCCGCCAAAGCTGCAGAATCAAATCTAGGCCAAAATAGCTACCTCCAAATGGAGCAGCTCCTAAATCATCTAAAGAAAACTATCCTTTCCCCACAGCCAGTCCAAAACCAACCTATCTTTTGACTAATGACTCTTGAGTTCATGTATTTTAGTAAAAAATATACCTTATGTTGTTTATTTGATTTTGGCTAAGTATGTTCTGCAATTGTCTTAATTATAGTTGTAGTTTGTAAACTATGTTTTAATCTGTTTGAACCACTGAGCTTTAATTAAGAGACTAGAATTAAAACCGATCAGGCACAGCATTGTATGTACACTGTGTCAGTTGCTTGCTGCTGGGTCATTCACCTAGCTTTCCAGTAATAAAAAAAGAAACTTGCTAATGTTTAGTTCAGAAAAGACACTGGGCTACTTACCACTAGGGATAATCATCATTTACTGTAAGTTTGGATTTTATCATGGCATTATGCGAAGAAGATGAAGCTGCTATCTTTTCAGGAGGAGAAAACCAAATGAGTTGTTGAAATTAATTCTAATGGAAAGGAACAGAAGAGAAAGTCAGATTCCAAAGCTTATGATGAGACAATGGTCACCAGGAGACCATACTGAGGGCCCAAGAATATACATTCTACTCTCATACCCAGCTGAAATCTCTACTTTCCTGGAACATAGGTGAAAGGGCTTTTAAGCCAATAAAACAATACGGTAGAGGAAAGGAAAGACTTTCTAGAAACCTTTGCCTTCCTTTCCGAGATAAGGAAATGCTTGATTGCCCATACTTCTCTTAAGCAATCCAAAAAGCTACAGAGTACAGACTAACACTTCTCTCTGTGTGTTTTATTTTTTCTTTGAGAAAGAGCTGTTTGTAGTGCCTTTCTCCAGACTGTGATCTATAGCAGGGGTCTCCAACCTTGACAACTTTAAGACTTGTGGACTTCAACTCCCAGAATTCCTCAGCCAGCTTTGCTTAAAGTTGCCAAGATTGGAGACCCCTGATCTATAGAAATATTAACCCCTTTAACTGGAAATTCTGGTAGTTGACTATAAGACCTCCCAAACAGACCAGGTGATTATTTTAGGTCAGGGATCCATAACCTTTTGGTGCTAAGGGCATATCTGGAATTTTGAGAACAGGTTTGAGGGCATATCTGGAATTTAAAGAACCTTTGCACACATACACACACACACACAAAACTGCTGGGGAGGATTTATCATTCAGGAGAAGCTAACTCTCAGGACGTAAATGTCTATGGAGATTAACAGTCATCCAGGTCATAGTTATCTCAAATATGCTTTCTCTCTCCCCAAAAGCCAACTGGACTGTTTTTTGAGAAGGAAGATGAGACTGGATGATGGGGATGATGCGTTTATCTATCCTTCTAGTCCCCCCACCAACTGATGAAGCTTCTTGGATGAGAAGCAAACATCAGCTTCCTCCTCAAAAAACAGTCCTGTTGCCTTTTTTAAAAAAGTACCTTTGAGACATTGGGACATAACTATTTACAAAATGCCTGCTACCTGAATCCCCCTCATAGGAGGCCTACCTTTATTCTTTTTGTGAGTAAATGGGTATATTTCTGACCAAAGCACTTATATATCTCTAAAAAAGGTTACAAGAGCCATGTGGTGCTCAGGAGCATATTTTGAAAAGGAGAGGATGCTGGAAACCAGGATTTATTTTGCAGCACATGAGCTTCACCTGTTAAAAGAATTGTTGAAGAATATATTTTTTTCAGGCAGAGCAGAGTGTTTCTAGATGATTTGTTGAGGACCTTATATTTAGATTGTGAATTAGAAAAAAAAATATCAGTTAATGTTACAATCCCTCTCCTCTATCCACCTGACAGAAATTTATAACCTTCTAGGAGTTCAGTTGAGAAGAAGATGGACAAGGGACAGAATAGCAATACTGTGCAAAAATCAGACAATCTGTTATAATCATTTATCTTTGATAATGTGTTATTCCAATGGGTATAAGTGAAGCAATTATATGTGGCCTGAAAGATGCCCTCTGCAGGTGCTCTATTTATTATACTTTGGTTGGAAACATGCAGAAGAGGCCTTCATCCTGCAGTGGATAGACACTGGCTAAGATGATGATGATACAAGTATTTGAGGTAGAGCTATCAGTAGTCAAAATTCTCTGCATTCCATCAAAGCAACTGCTATGGAAAATATGCATTCGGCAACACAGCAAATATGTTTGTGAGAGCAATTTCTCAAGGAAGCAAATTAAGCAGGGCAGCAACTGACGGTATGTTTATCATGTTGTAACACACAACCAGAGACTTCAATTAATAGTTTTAATTAAAATACTGTATATCTACAGTATTGTGCATATAACAAAGACAGATATTCTTGTTACTAATGTAGTTGCAACTTTTTGTCATGAAATACTGGAAAAGCAACATTTTATATTTCTGTTCTGGTTTCCAACAAAAAAAAATTAAGTTGATAGCTATAAAAATTCCCTACTTTATATTTTGTGAGTGAAAATAAAAATATTAACTTTTGTGTCAGGAAAACTCCTTTCATACTGTACAGAGAATCATGGAAGGCCCTTGGCAAATACAAGAAGTGAAAGTTTGGATTAAATACTGGTAAAGCAAAAGGAGGAAAAAAAACATTTTGTTTTGCAAATGGATAATAATCCACAAAAACTTTTTAACTTGAATGAGATGTGCCACCCAGTGTCCAATATCTAGTGCAATCAGTTTCTAACTGACAATTCAAGAACACTTTTATTATCCAAAATTACAAACATTTCAATATTTATTGGGTCATGTAATTTAAATAATTTTGTGGTTTTTGTTATCAGAAATACGAGTATTTTCTCAACACAAAATTTACTACTAGGAATATTGAAGTGCCTTCTCAGATTCCAGTAGCAGACAGGATGCTGATGTTCTCAAATTTTGCCACTCACAAGAACTGGCCCAACAGCAGTTATATTCTTTGATTATCCCTTTGATGAAATCTGGCTGTGCTTCTGTACATTTCTATCTATACAACTACTCCATAAAACTTACAGAAAATCAAAACAACAACATGAAAGGCTTTTTATGAAACTGAAAGTTCTGAAGGAAAACAACCAACTCAGTTTCTATATATTAACTCTTTCAATAATTGCATTGCTTACCATGAAAATGAATACACATTTCAATTATTGCATATATTACAGTATATTGACTTTGGTAGATAAGATCCCTGCTTGGGAAGAAGCAGCAAATTACAGTCAGTGACACGTAATTATTTTATGAACTGATATGTACAATGAAATATTCTAAGTTGCGCAGGATAACAGACAGCAAAAAAAGAGGAAAGCCCTCAGAAGCTGAATGATGGATTGAAATTTTAAAACAAGGCTATTACTTTCAAAACATTTTTCTTCTAATACAATTTGCCAGGCATCTACAGAGCAAATTCAGCTTTGTTTTCTCATGATGCCCGGACAGGTAAATGGAATTGGCAACTCTAAAACGTAATCAAGGTCGACTGTATTCACAGATGTGCTGTTCTACAATATTCTCTTTATATAGACTTTACATATCTTTCTACAAGAAAATAGTCATCTGACTAGTGCAAAGCAGTTCTCAACTATTTTGTAATGTCTGAGGGGAGAAATTCTATCCTCAAATAAAAGTAAAAACTGACTATCACAAGTGGTAGTTCTTGTTTTGCTTTTTTTTTTTGTCCAGAACTCTGGAGAAATTGAACTATGTGTTAATATTATATGTTTGTAAAGTTCATTTGCCCCCGCTTTTACACTTGGAAATCGCGCCCAATACTGTTTCAAAAATGAACAGCCCAAGAGAGGCAGTTTGGTATAGTGGTTAAGAGATACTGGCTAGAAACTGGGAGACCATGCGTTTTAGTCCTCTTTATGATGCAAAGCCATCTGGGTGACCTTGGCCAGCCACTCTCTCTCAGCCCTAAGAAGGAAGCAATGGTAAACCACTTCCAAAAAAACCCTTTCCAAGTAGAGGGACTTAGCCAGGAATCCAAAAGTGACTTGAAGGCGTAATAAATTTTAGAATAGAATAGAATAGAATAGAATTTTTTATTGGCCAAGTGTGATTGGACACACAAGGAATTTGTCTTGGTGCATATGCTCTCAGTGTACATAAAAGAAAAGATACGTTCATCAAGGTACAACATTTACAACACAACTGATGGTCAATATATCAATATTTAAGAGAGATCAACCATGTTCCACGAGGGTTTTAGTCCTAAATTCCAAATATCGCCTCAACGGGCGTAGACCTAGTATAGCCTCATTGGAGACGCTCTCTTTAATGTGCTCGCTCTGAGATTTGTATTATCGAACTCCATTTAAAATGTGGCGTCCATCGCTCTCCCCCTTCTTTGCCTGGGCGGAACCTTTAGCGCTGGGTGACGTAAACGGGCGGAGGGCGTTCCGCGTTGCTCGCGGCCACGGCAGAAACGGGGGGGTGCAGGGGCGGCATGGCAGCGGGGCATCTGCAGCAAATCTGGGGGACGGCGGGGCTCAGCCTGTCCCGCGGAGTGCTGATGAGTCGCTTCGCCACTCTTCGGCCTCTTGGCCTTTTGGTCCCCCCGCGGCCTAGGCCGCTAGTCATCGGGATCCGCGGGCTGGCAGACGAGAGTGGTCTGGGGGAGAACGCTTTCTTCGAGAAATACCGAACTAAGATCCAAGAGCTTCGCAGGTATAAGGCAGCGCCGAAGAGCGGGTCGCCTTCTCGTGCGCTTAAATACCCCTTTTGTGGGGGCGGGGGGGGGAAAGACGTGGGGATCTGAGAGTAACCTTGAAGTGGCAGCCCTAGGAACGTCCTTAGCTAGGCTTGCTTTGCCCGCCTTTCCCTGCACGCCTCCCAAAGGCTTTCGAGGCATTTACATGCATTCAAGTAAACAAGTCCAGGGTCGAGCTGTATATCAATCCCGCACTTGGGTTTGCCGTGGTTTACAGTCAAGGCTTCAGTTCACGCCTCATTCGTGTGCATGCAAGCTCTACTGGTTTGGGTGCTGCTATAAATACACAGTAGATTTGCTTCCACAAGTCTCCTGTGGAAGCTGGTCGCTGACCGATGTTTAGCGTAAATATGGCCAGTTTGCTGCCATCCTGCCCTGCTTTTAATAAGTTACCAAGGCCAAGTATGATAAGGAGGCCACGCGCTCTTGGGGCTAAAGTATGATCTGTTGTGCACTAGTTATAAACTGTTCTAACTTTGATTCAGATCCAATCCAGATCTTTTTGAATCTCGCATGGAGCAAAAGAATGATTTGAAAAAGCAGCCAGTGGGATTCTCAAAACAGGCAGAGTTTGTCAGATACATGGAGGAACAGGCAAGGCTAATATCAAATATTTCATGTTTATGGTCTAATCTAATAAATACTTTATTAACTATCAAAAGAAATCAGGATTAGAAAACATTTTTTTGCTATATGAAAAAAAAAATCCTGACTGTTGTTTCCACTCGTGTGTGCGGACGTATTTACGGTTATGCATATATTCCAGCTTTACAGAGATAGATTAAACTTTTTTCTGTTCGTTCTAAATATTCCTTTATTTTGTATAGAGGCCTTTACAGTCACAGCTGGATCCTTTATCTCGTTTTGTTTTGTTACAGTGAGGCTTCAAAAAGGAGGCCTTCTTTTGCAAAGAGGACCAGTAATTAAATTGAAATTTGTTTGGACATTAAAAACTTACAAAAATATTAAGCTCTATCTTCTCCTTTAACTTTTTGGATGCATGTTTGATATCTATATATATATAAAAGCGAAAATCACTCACGCATTAATCATGAAATCTCCAGAACCGTAAAGCCTACAAACTTGAAATTTGCTATGTATGTTCCTCTTGGCTTCTAGGTGCTCACTAAGAAAGGATTTTTCAAAATGACCATCAGAACATTAGTATTTCCTATATTATTATAACACGCTCTGATGCTAATTAGTTAGATGTTCTACTCCCCCTCCCAACTTGAAAATAACACTGGAGAGAATGGGATAGTATAGGACAGGCTTCTGTGGGGCAAGCCTCATGGAGAGAAGGGGCTAGAAAGCCTGAGGGAGAGAAGGGGATAGGAGAGGAGACGTTTCTATGGGGCCAGCCTGAGAGAGAGAAGGGGAGAGGATAGGGGAGGATTCAAGCTATAAGTGTTGATTTATCAAGCCCATCACATAGTTTTGTAGCAAAGCACTGTGGGATCCAGCTAGTTTACATATAAACATACATACATACACACACCTTTTATGTTTTCAGATTTACTGTAGTATATACAGGAAGGATGCATTGAGTTTGAGAAAATACATTAATATCAGCAGCATAACCTCTCTCTCCCTTACTCTTTCTGATTGAATGGAATACAGGTTATTTCAAGATTTGGGACAGCCTTATATTAAAGTGTATTTCTTCCAGAAATAACTCTGTCAACCAATAGGCTTCATCTCAAAATTAACTCATGTCTTCTACTGATACAAAACTAACTTCTAATTTAAAAACAGTTGTATTTTACCCAGTCCCTTGGCTTTGCACTTCAACCAGTTATGTGTTATATGGGCCTCCTTGAATTGTTCTGAGGTCTAAGACAAATTGCTTAACACTAGAAAGATTATAACAACTTTCATGGTGTTGATTCTAAATTAGTCTTAATATTTAATTTTAGACTGCAAAAGCAGGACAAACAAAATCAGGATTCACAAAAAATAAGGTAAAATTATATTTTCATTAAACCTATTTTCTACTCTTATTTACAGTACCTATTTTGCTAATGGTGTATTAGATTAGAGAGCTAGATCTATTTGAGGGATTTTTCATAAGATGTGTTATAGAAAATTCTGTCGTTGGCATAATTTAGCTGCTTTTGATAAGCTATCATTATATGTTTTCTTTCTTCCTGAGAACAGGCCACTAGATTTGATATTTATTTTATATAGTTATTTGCTATTGAACCAGCATAGTAGGGTGAGTAGGGTCTTGGATTTTTCATATTGGGAAATTAGAAATGTGATAATATTTTGGATGTTACCAGTAAAGAATATTTGTAGCTCAGGGTTCGAATGAGGAGTCTTTGGTGCTCTCCGAACTTGTTCTTTTTTCCAGACATTTCATTTCATTACTCAAACTAGGTAATATCACCAGCACTGATGTTACCTAGTTTAGGTAATGAAACGTTTTGCAAGAAAACAAGCAAGCTCAGAGAGCGCCAAGGACCCCTCATTCCGAATGTTGTAAAAGGCAATATTTTCTACTAATCAAATGATGCAAAGATATATGGCAGAGATTTTGTAATATTTTAGAATTTTATACAGATTATATTATAGTAATACATTTATTAGTAACCTCAGAGCTATTGGTAACTATAAGATATAGAGATTTTTTTCTCTGTTTTAGTCTTTTGGCGTTGACTTATTCCTATTTTTTCCTTTCCTTTTGTTTTTTTTTTAAAGTTAAGTTTAAAGATTGTTTTACTAATTATTTATTATAAGAATGTAAAATAAAATTTTACAAATAAGTTGGATCTAGATTGGTATGGCCTAGTGTTAGGTCCCTTCCCATTCATCGAATTAATGGTTGATTTTGAGCTAGATGTTTTCTTTCAACCCGCCTTTCCTCCAGATTGTTGTTGTGGAATAAATTTATGAGACACCCAAATGCATACCACATTGAACTATCAAATGAAAGGTAGGATATAAATTCTATAAATTAGATAACTATTATTAGAAATAGATAAACTTCTTCCCAGTTTCATTGTATGTGTGTTAGCCTACGAGGAGTCAATGTTTTGTTTAGTTTCTTCTTACATTGATGACTTAGCATGCAAACTTTATAATTTGTTTCAGACACTTGATTCCATACTTAATGTTGAGATGATGAAACAGAAGAAGCCTGAAGAAATAAAGCAGGTGACAAAAATGGGAATGCTTAAAAGTACATTTTGTGTAACTTTTAACTTTTTTAAGTTAATGGAACCTGTTGTTGTCTATTAACTTTTGAAGAGCAAAAACTTACAACATTAAAATCCTATGTTCAGTGCTGTTGCTCATATTTATTTATTTATTGAATTTATATTGCCGCCTATTTGCACTTGGAGACTCAAGGCAGTTTACAGAATATAAAATCTCATTTAAAACAATAAAACTAATAAAAAGAATCAAATAAATTAATATAATAAAATCACCCACTCCCACTCCGGTGACAGCAGATCACACGAGCCATTTAATGGGCTCCATCCTGCTCTGGGTTCCCCAGGCCCGCTGGCAGAACCAGGTCTTTAGCGCCTTCCTGAAGAGTGTTAGAGTGGGGGCCATTCTAATCTCGGGGGGAATGATGATCCAGACAGAGGGAGCCACCATGAAGAAGGCCCTTCCTCTGGGTCCCACCAGGTGTATCTCCCTAGGGCCGTGATGGCAAATCTTTGGCACGTGTGCCAGAGGTGGCATGCAGAGCCGTCTCTGTGGGCATGTGCACAATCGCCAGCTGCTCTTCTGGGTTCCGTCACACGCATGCGCTCCAGCCAGCTGGCCTGCATGGAAAAGAAGAGAGCAGCTGGCCGGTGTGCATGTGTGGCCAATGTGCATGCGCACAGTGTAACCCGAAAGAGCAGCTGGCCGGTGTGCATGTGTGGCCAATGTGCATGCGCACAGTGTAACCCGAAAGAGCAGCTGGCCGCCACACACATGTGCACCAGTCAGCTGCTCTCTTCTGGATTCTGGCACTCCGGCATGTGCGCTCCAGTTTTGGCACTCGGTGCCAAAAAGCTTAACCATCACTGCCCTAGGGATGGGACCTGTAGCATTCCCTGCCTCCCCGCTCTGATGGGTTGAGTAGATGTGACCGGAAAGAGATGGTCCCACAGATAATCTGGTCTTAAGCCATGAAGGGCTTTAAAGGTCACAACCAGCACCTTGAATTCCCCACAAGGCAAATCAGTTAGTTTCCTGAATGAAGATACTTGCTTTGACAATTTAACAATACCATAATTTTTCTTATGTTTGAATTGTCCTTTTATATTAAAAGTCCGTAGATTAGTCTACAGTCTTATCTAATCTTAAAGAGACGTATATATGCACAGTCCCTCTTGTATGACATAGTGTAGTCCTTTAGTTGTGGCAGGACAGAAACATGAAGAATGAATTAAGTAAATAAATAAATATTAGTGTTTTTTTTAAGCCCAGAGCTTATTTCCATGCAGGATAATGGGCAGAAATCAATTCACATATATTTTTCCCTCGAAATCCTCTTTAAAGAATGTTTGGGTTCTTGTGAATAGTGAAATAAGATGATGATGAACTTTTTAAACATGCGCCCACACCACAGAGAGTTTTTGTCCAAGCCAGTTCCTTAGAGCTGGGGTCTCCAACCTTGGTTCCTTTAAGACTTATGGACTTCAACTCCCAGAATTTCTCAGCCAGCATTGCTGGCTGAGGAACTTTGTCAAGGTTGGAGACCCCTGCCTTAAGAGTTCATCCTTACGTCTTTCTAGGACTGAATAAAAATCTTTTTAGAATGAAAATTCCACTAAAATCAACTTGCAGTTATCCTACAGAGCTCTTCAGCTTTGTTATGTGTTTCATTTAGTAAGTTTTGGTTCTTTTTATTATTAGTTTTGACTGTCTGAACCTTAAATAGAGACATGGTAAAAAAAACCCTGGATAACTTTCCAGTTTGGCTGTTAGATGGAAACAGCACCAATAAAAACCAGCATCAAATATTTCAATTGAGTGATCATTTTAGCAATATTGTGCGACTACAATTATTGCACTGAATTGAAAATCTTTTGATTTCCGTTCATTGTCTTTGAAATAATTGGCACAATCTTTTTTATCCAGATATGGAAGCAATATTTTTCTGGAGAAGACACAGTTTATGCTGTTATTCCTGTAAGTACAACAGTAATTTTCCCCATCCCAACATCTCCTGTTTAGTGGAGCCTTCAGAAATTAAATTAAATATTTAATTTAATGTGCCGAAAGAGTTTGTGGTTAATATTCAGGAGTTTGATCACTTGCTGTTACTAGAAACCACGTCAAGGGGTGGGATGGTCGGATGTAAGAAAATAAATCATGTTCTATGTCATTTCTTTTTCAATGATGAGAACTACATAAGCATGTTTTCCCATTTCTTTCCAAAGGGGAAAACCTTTGATGTCATGTGGAAACGAATTCAAAATTGTCCCTCTGTAAGTATAATGTGTGGGTTTGGGAAGGTTCTTTGTGGCCAGAGTCTGTTCTTTCACTATTCTCAATATAAAATGTTGTTACTGATAGTTTGATGTTCCAATTGTGATGGAATTTAGATAAGCTGCTCTTAAAAAATTACAGCCCTGATAATCTACAGCTGCTATATTCATTTGCCAATTCTTATCATTCTTATAATTCTCTAAGGAGAAATTTCCTGATAAAATCAGGGGAATGGCTTGCCTCCAGAAGTTGTGGCTACTCCATTACTGTTGGTTTTTAAGAAGAGATTGGCGAATCATTTGTCTGGAATGGTGTAGGGTGCTTGAGGAGAGGACTGGATTAGAAGCTCTCCAACATCCCTTCCAACTCTGTTATTCTGTTTATAAGTACTTTAGTCCAAAAAGTGCACAACATACTAAATTGTTGCAAAGAACATTCTGGGGGAACATCAGAGGCAGATAAAAAATTTCTCAGGCTCAGCAGGAAATGAGGAAATGAACATTTAAGAAGCGTCATTTTCCAGAACTAGTCTAAAATGAGTGCTCATTTGTCTTCCTGAATCTTGTGTTTTACTCAATTTGACTTGGATTTCAATAGACCAATTTTAATTGCCATCCATCTTCAATCCAGTTTCTTTATGCGCTGCCAAGGAAGGAAGGGTATGAATTTTTTGTTGGACAGTGGTCAGGAACAGAACTTCACTTCACTTCTCTGATAAACATTCAGGTAGGTGGAGGTTTTTTTCTAAAAATTTATTTCCAGGGGCAGTCTGGGGAATTCAGAAAGGAGGAAGAATCCCCACCCCCCCAAATTCTGTGTCTCTCACTGCATTTTAAAACCACCCCTTAAAACAAGAATTATTTCATGTGGGCACTGATAGAGATATCTGGATCTTTAAGGGAAATTGAGTTGTTTTTCAGCTCTCTGCTATATATCTCTTGTGAAGGATTCTTAAATTGCAGAAGATGAATTTTATTCAAGGCTTGGGTCATTTATTTGGCCTTACTGTCAGATCCATAAAACAAGACAATTCTCCGGTGCTTGATTCAAAAGGGCACGGTGCTCCAAATCAATTAAGCCTTGATAATAAAGTAAACTTATTTAGTGGAAGCTGGTGTTTTAATCACCTCAGCCCCTGAAACTATGCAAGTCAAAATTGGCTGATTAGGTGGTGATTATGTCTGGACAATTAATAAGCTGGGATACAAGCAGACTTTTTGCAGGACACATCATAGTAGCAAATAAATTGAATCTTCACTTTACTATAGTTCCTGGAATCTATGATTCCAGGATACTATACTATGGTTTGAAGCCAGTTAATAATTTTTGCTTGTTTTGAGAGGTAGTGATGGCGAACCTTTTTGGCACCGTGTGCCGAAAAGGGAGCGTGCGCCTGTGTCTAGGTCGCAACCTGGAAGGAAAGCTGCACATGTGTGCGCCCGAAAATAAACTTCTGGTTTCAGCTACTGAACTTCTGGTTTCAGCCAGCTGCTCTTTCAGGTTTCTGGCATGCCTGCTCACCCAGGAAAACGGAAGACCAGCTAGAAGATCTTCTAGTTTCCGGCACTACCACATTCAAAAAGGCCAGCTGATTTGTCACATGCGATGCGTGCCAAAAACCCGGAAGGGGAACGGGTGACACCACGTGTGTCAAGCGACATGTGTGCCACTTTGGGCACGCGTGTCATAGGTTCGCCATCACGGGCCTAGAAGCTTGATTGCTCTTGCCTCAAAGCAAAAGCGAAATGGCTCCTTGAATTGTCAGCAGTTCCTTCATAATTCAGCTTGTTAAGGTAACATATGCTTGTCTGGACTCTTCCAGTGTGGAGGTAGCTCTGAGCTTGAATTGAATAATGAGTTTTTTTCATAACACTCATACAGTCCTGTGATAATATGTGCCCAGGTGCCAACATGAAAAACTAAGGTTTACCAAAGCAACCCTGTTCTCTAGATCAGTCTTTCTCAACCGATTGCTTAGATTAGTCAATGAAGATGCTATATGGGAAGTAAGAGACCTGTAATTGAACTTTGTGCTTGGAATGACATCTTAATCTAGCCAAAAATCAAAATGTACATAGTTTTCCTGAAAACATCTCTATTTTTCTGTTGACTTCCTAGTATTAGACTATTGGAAGGTTTTAGACACACATACTTATACAAACATTTCTGTGCATATACCATACGTGAAACATCAAAAAAGGAAAGAATTCTGAATAGAAAGTGCTCATTAGTGCAGTATTTCTTTTCTTACATCTTGTAGAAGCTTGTTAATCTTTTTCCTGATTGAAGTCTTAAAATGATTCAGTAATTAAAAGTGCTTGTTGAATACCCCTATCTTTAGTGAACATTGTATTTGCAGCAGACTCACGGTGATGCTTCTCTCAGCCAGTTGATTTTGTATCATTATCCTGAACTTCAAAAGGAAAAAGGAATTGTACTGATGACTGCAGAAATGGATTCTAAATTCTTGGTAAGCGAAACTTAGCAATGATCAGATTTTCATGACAGAAAGACAGTTCCTCGGTTTATTAAAATAAATAGCACCACAACAAATAGCATAAAAGTGGAATTCTTGTATCATTTTGTCAGTCTTGCTTACTGAAAGCACAGAATGGATGAGCATTTCTAAGTATGCTAGGCAAATATTTTTATACATATTCCACCCTCATGTTGATACCAATAGAAGAGACTTCCAGATGGCCAGCTAACAGTTTACAAAACAAATATGTAAACTTGTCGATGTTCAGTAATAGCTTGCACACTTTAGTAATGTGGACTACAATAGGACTGGCCCACATTTTTTTTTTGCATTCCAGTTGTCTCTCTCCCCTTCTCCCTCCCTCTCTCCCTCCCTCTCTCTCTCTCTTTTTGTCTGACTAGTATTGTGATAGTTGAAGCTGTACCAACTGTTGCTGTTACACATTTGTGTTCCGCTTCAAAGACTTAAGGCAATTGGACAATATTCAGGACTGGCTTAGAAATGCCTCAGAATTCATAAAAGAGCCACTGATCTCATCACCATAATGTTCTTTTCACTTTCATAATCAGTTCTTAATGGTTTGAAACGCCTCCAAATACTAAAATACTGTGCCACTTCTATAGCAGCTTTGTCATGTCTGTTACTATATAATTGCCCTGGCGTTAAAGCACAGTAATAAAATGAAATTACATTTTGGGTACAAGGTGTAAAGCTTAATGCTTCTTGTTTTTCCATTGATGAAACCCCATTATTCTTCTAATAGCATACATTGTTTATTTTTACAGAATGTACAGGAAGCCCAGTGCCTAGCCAGCCAGGTTCAGCTTTTCTATGCCACAGACCGTCAAGAGACCTATTGGTTGCTGGAATCATTTAACCATCAGCCAAATGAATTTAAATATATGTCTGTAATAAGCGAGCTTGAACGGAACAGAATTGGGCAAGAACTGAGGCCTCAGGAAGATGTGCCCTCACCAACCGCTTGAGAGGTGTTGCGGCTTTAACTAAAGACCACTGGCATGGCAAGAGATATCACCATGGGACAGAGTTACTGTTTTTTTCCAGAAAGTGTCATTAAAAACGATGCCCTTGGGACTCAGTTGGGAAAAGAATCAGTTACAAACTCAATACTGTGACAATGTAGACGCCCTTGTCCATTTTATATCTGAATGCTAAAAGAATAGATAAGCATTTATGATCACTATATGAACTATTTGAAATTTCTCCTTCCCAGTTGCACATGGCTTGTTGGGTTTTACCATTTCTGAAGTTTCCATATGTCTGTTGTTCAGCAAAAAATGAAACTGAAAAAAAAAGAAGAACCAAGTGGGGCTTTTCTCAATGGGTATGAAAATTTCCTGGACCTAGTTAAAAAGTATTTTACTATGAGTGACATGTTATCATTTTTAGAACATGTTCCCATCTCGTGAAGCAGAAATTCAGAACAAGACTAAAGCCTGAGCATGTCCAAAAATGTATCAACTAAAAGTGTGAGGTAATTTTTTTTAATGTAATGGAGTGAGATCAATTTGAAATGAAAGACTTGAGTATTTACAGAACTGTAAATCTCTATAATTCTAAGCAACGGGATAATATTGGGATAATGAAGTTGTGGGAGAAAAAAATATTGAGGCCTTTAATTGCAAAAAAGGGAATTCTCCATTTTTTTCATCTTAGAAGGAACCCAACATACGCCTAAACTGGATCTAATGTCACCTTTGCTCTTCATTCATGAAAATAGAGTTTACTTTCTATTGCCTTATTTTATCTGACTTTTTCTGTTTTTGTAATGAATCACTTCACTGATAATGGGAGCAGGAAAAAGGGCACATATCGGAATAGGAGCCAGATGGACTCCTTTTCTTGGGCTTGCTTCAAAATTAAATATTGGTAAGGGAACACTGCCAAATATTTTAGTTAAATAAGATAAAGAAAAACATTTGGAGGTTCTGAGAATATTTCCTAAAGATTTCCCTCTGAGTTTTAATTATGCACTCCAGCTTATGTTCACCTATTGAACAGTACATGCTGTCAAGAAAATCACAAATTGATTTCTCAGGCAAATTGTTCAGAACATATTATGTGCTTCTCATTCTCTGAAAACCAAAGCATTGTAAAGACATAAATGAAAATTAACATGTGTATTGATTAATTTATGAAATTTATATTTTTGCTTCGGAATTAAAACAGTATTCTGCAGAAAAATGATGTGTTTTTTTCTTTGTGTTCCGTCGGTGAGCCTTCAAGTCGTAAGAGGCACAATGTAGAGACATCCCCTTCTAAGTGGTGAGGAAAAGATGCTTTTTCTCACTGGCAGATCAAAACAAATATGTATTATCTTTTAATTTAAACCTGGGAACCTTTCATATATTGAAAAAAAATAAACTAAATTATGTTATAGTTCTAGAGACAAGTGTTGGATTCAAAGGTGTCTTAGATTTAATGCCTGTATGCATGATACTTCATTTTATTGTGCCTGCTGTGGAACAGAAAGGTACAATTTTCCTCTTCTGCAGCCTCACGGACTAACCCATGCTTGGTTCCAGAGAGAATACTCGGATTTTGGAGTGCCAGAAGTGTGATGGAAAAGGGAAATTAACAAAAATATCCCCATTCTTCAATAAAAACCTTCCAGTAGGAAGGTTTCGCCACAAGGGAAGACTCAAAGGAAGGTCCTATGGCATTTTGTTTTTAAATCTCCATCAGTACAGTATACACTTTCAATACTTAGATTACAAGACCTGAAATACCTTACAGGCATACAGACATAGAATTCAAATCTCATGGTCCTATGAATTCTGTATAATGTCTATGTAAGACATCAGGCCGTTCTCATTTAGGATTATAGACACATGGAACAGAATACGTTTCTATTTCTTTCCTGATTTTAATTTTATTGAAGGAGAGAGCAGATCAGGGACTTGTGAGGACTAGTAATGCAACTTTTTTTCCCCCTTTTCCCTTCTGGTTGATTTACTTCTCATAGCAGCAGTGAATTAAGTGCCTCAGAGACAGGCATCAGTGTTGATAGTAGATTATGAGTCAATAGCTATTCACAAACAGTTGCGTTCCGTAAATTTCCTGACAGAACCATCAGTGGAACAGCCTGCTTTCAGGAATTGTGGGTGCTCACATCACTGGAGGTTTCTAAGAAGAGAGTGGACATCCATTTGTCCAGAATGGGACATGGTCTTCTGCTAGTTGCAGGTGTTGGATTAAAAGACCTCCAAGTCCCTTCCAACTCTTCTGTTAAATGTTTTGTAATCAATATAATCATTAAATATTAATAAATCTTAAATTTAAAGCAGTCTTTATATAATTTGTAGAAACTCATCAGTGATAATACCACTTTGATTTCCATCTTTTAAATATCACCATATTCAGGATATTAAAAGTTCTTTGAATGTGCTGATTAGGAATCTGTCAACTTGAGATTCAATCCTACACAGTGGGCATATAGCTCAACTAAAAATAGGAGTTATGTTCATGACTGATTTGAAAAAGATTATGCTCTTTGCCACTATTATAATAGTTTTTCAGCATCTCTACTCCTAAATTGTTTTGCGAGTTACGGTCTCCCAAATGGGCCTAGCAATTATATTGATATCGTCTATGAATACTCTCTGTCTCTTACTACCTTCGAAGGTGAGGTGAGTGATGATCAAGGAAAACATCTGTCTGGTTTTAGAATTTTCAAGAAGTTCATCCCAGTCTGACACCACTTCTGTGCCAGTTGAAAATTCCTATATAAACCTTATGGTACTCACTTTCTCTTAGTAGTTTGCGTTCTTAATTTAAAGTATAAATACAAACTATACAAAATATAAGTTGTTTTGAGAAGTCTGTTCCAGTGAAGAAGCAAAGTACTAAAATGAGAAATAAAATATCTTTTCTTGTTAACTAGTTACTCTAGTCATAAAATCTTCAAAAAGCAAGATTGGATGGCTGGCTCTGTATTTAAAATTATTTAAAGGACTATATGAATAAATAGTTTAGCACGATATTTATCCCAATCAATTTCAAAATACATTCTTGAGGGACAAAACGTTAGAAAATAAGGGATGGGAGCCTCAATTTATACTTGAATAATAATAATAATAATAATAATAATAATAATAATAATAATAATAATAATAATAATAATAATAATAATATCATCAGAGTTGGAAGGGACCTTGGAGGTCTTCTAGTCCAACCCCCTGCCCAGGCAGGAAACCCTACACCATTTCAGACAAATGGTTATCCAACATTTTCTTAAAAATTTCCAGTGTTGGAGCATTCACAACTTTTGCAGGCAAGTTGTTCCACTTATTAATTGTTCTAACTGTCAGGAAATTTCTCCTTAGTTCTAGGTTGCTTCTCTCCTTGATTAGTTTCCATCCATTGCTTCTTGTTCTACCCTCAGGTGCATTGAAGAATAGTTTGACTCCCTCTTCTTTGTGGCAACCCCTGAGATATTGGAACACTGCTATCATGTCTCCACAGTCCTTCTTTTCATTAAACTAGACATACCGAGTTCCTGCAAACATTCTTTATGTTTTAGCCTCCAGTCCCCTAATCATCTTTGTTGCTCTTCTCTGCACTCTTTCTAGAGTCTCAACATCCTTTTTACATCATGGCGACCAAAACTGAATGCAATATTCAAAGTGTGGCCTTACCAAGGCATTATAAAGTGGTATTAAAACTTCACGTGATCTTGATTCTATCCCTCTGTTTATGCAGCCCAGAACTGTGTTGGCTTTTTTGGCAGCTGCTGCACACTGCTGGCTCATATCTAAATGGTTGTCCACTAGGACTCCAAGATCCCTCTCACAGTTACTACTATTGAGCAAGGTACCACATATATGGTACCTGTGCATTTTGTTTTTTTGGCCTAAATGTAGAACCTTACTTTTTTCACTGTTGAATTTCATTTTGTTAGATAGTGCCCAATATTCTAGTCTGTCGAGATCTTTCTGTATCTTGAGCCTATCTTCTGGAGTGTTGGCTATTCCTGCCAGCTTGGTGTCATCTGCAAATTTGATGAGTTCCACATCTATCCCCTCGTCCAAGTCATTGATGAAGATGTTGAAGAGTACTGGGCCTAAAACAGAGCCTTGGGGTACTCCACTGCATACTTCCCTCCATGTGGATGTAATTTCATTGAGGACTAAACATTGAGTGAGGTTGGTCAGTCAGTTATGAATCCATCTGGTGGTGGTGCTGTCTAACCCACATTTTTCTACTTTATCTAGTAGTAGGTTATGATCTACTTTATCAAATGCTTTACTGAAGTCCAAGTAAATTATATCAACAGCATTCCTCTGGTCCACTAGTTTTGTCACTTTGTCAAAAAATGCAATAAGATTAGTCTGGCATGATCTGTTTTTGACAAACCCATTCTGGCTTTTGGTTATTACTTTGCTTCTAGGTGTTTGGTGATTCGTTGCTTGATGATCTTTTCCAGAATCTTCCCTGGTATTGAGGTTAGGCTGATAGGTCTGTAGTTTCCTGGATCTGTTTTTTTTTCCTTTTCTGAAGATGGGAACTACATCAGCTCTTTTCCAGTCCTCTGGCAGTTCCCCTGTGCTCCAGGATCTTTGAAAGATATCGTTCAGTGGTTCTGAGATTTCGTCTGCCAGTTCCTTCAGAACTCTGGGGTGTAATCCATCCGGTCCTGGTGATTTAAACTCATCTAGGGTAGACAGATGTTCACTTACCATTTTTTTCTCTATTTTAACTTGTGTTCCTAATCTGTTTTTTGTGGTGCTGTTTTTGATAGGTTGGATTGTTTTTTCCTTTTGTGTAAAGACAGATGCAAAAAATGAGTTAAGTAGATCTGCTTTCTCCCTGTTGCTTGTCACCTTCTTGAAGACCATCAAAAGATACAGCCCACCACCTTTGTCACAAGAAACTAAGGGCCAGTTTAGCTCAGGCTGGTAAGGCCTGTTATTAAGAACACAAAGCCTGCAATTACTGCAGGTTCGAGCCCGGCCCAAGGTTGACTCAGCCTTCCATCCTTTATAAGGTAGGTAAAATGAGGACCCAGATTGTTGGGGGGGCAATAAGTTGACTTTGTAAAAAATATACAAATAGAATGAGACTATTGCCTTATACACTGTAAGCCGCCCTGAGTCTTCGGAGAAGGGCGGGGTATAAATGTAAACAAACAAACAAACAAACAAACACTTTGGAGCAATTAATGTCTTTCTTCAAAGAGGGATATTTTTGCTGTTTTCAGAGTTGTGCTTACTAAGCAACCATGTGGAAAACACATCCCAGGGCAGGAGAATGGACTTAATGTGGGGATGGTCCAGTAGTGGGTCCCACTTACCTTTGCTACCGGTTTGGAGCTGTGAGCATGTGTGTGGGCACTAGCTTTGCTTGCATGCGGCGCTTCTGCGCATGCGTAGAACCTTCTGCACATGCGCAGACCGTCTGTGATGACGTTCAGGCAGGTGGGCAGAGCCTTCTGTCACCGCCACTACCTGCTGGCCCGAACCAGTGCGAACCAGTAGAAACCCACCACTGGGATGGTCCATTATGTAATGAGTATCATCTTTTCCCCATAGGATGAATATTTTCTGCCATTTTTTGTGGTGCAGTTACAGACTTTCCATAATTCTTGCAGCTGTCCCTATAAAAACAGATCTCCAGTTTGCCCAGGTTGCGAAGTTAAAGTAGCTTTTTTTTCTTCTCTGGGACATGACAATTACAGGAAAGAAAGACAGACTAAATGGGGTTTGGTCAGCCACAGGAAGAGCAGGAGTCAGAAATGAGACTCCAAATAAAGACAATAAATCCAGACTTGACCATTTAATCCTTTGGGAGCAAGATTTGTAATCTACAAACACCACATCAATATACACTTACTCTACTCAGCTTAACAATGGCAATAGTTTTCATTGTGATATTGCACTAAATAACAGTAAATTTAGCCGAAGAAATTTCCCTTTCAGAAAAAAAAAGTCTCAAAATTCTTCTCATTCAGTTGGCATGAGCACACTGTTGTCATCTTCTCTTAATCCCTTTAGTTGCCTTTTCTATTATATTTAGCAAATAGATATTCATTAAAATATTGATTCTACAGGCTACTTGGGACAAGATCATTGGTGAAATCCTACTGGTTAACACCGGTTTGGGCGAACCTGTGGTGATAAAAGCTACCGGTTCAGTGAACCGGTAGTAAAAAAAAGCTACCAGTTGGTCCGAACCCATATTTCTGATGATTAGCTGTGCCGCGCAATTTATATTCGCTAGAAAGCAGGAAATCCTGCTTTCTAGTGAATCTAAATAGCATGGCACACCTGTTCTCTCCCCTCGCTGTTCTACTTACCTTGTTAAGTGTCATTTTTCCACGCAAAGTGTGTGTTTGACATGCACTGCGTATGTGTGCATGCACAGCATGTTTTTGGTGCACACTGCGCATGCGCACTAAGCATACATTTGGTGCGCAATGCGCATGCATGCACATGCAGCATGCGTTTGGCACAACAGCGCATGCACAGGCAGTGAACAGCTGGCAAACCACGGAGGATTTTACCACTGGACAAGATATAGTTATTATATGAAGTATAAACTGCCTGTTTCTATTATACTTTATTTAAACAAGCAAAACCTAATAATTGGAGAGAAATCCCATTAAATGGATTTAATGATATTAATGTCTTTGTTCGGTGGATCTCATATATGCCTTCTTCAACATTCTCCATGTTTTCAGAGTGCTCCAGAAAACAGAGTGACTATTCAGAAGAAGGTTTAGGGGAGGGAATCAATGTACAGAAGAAGAAACAACATAAGCCTATAATTACAATACACAACCAGATTTGATGTTCCGTTTCATCTATTGTCTCCCATGATAAGAAATATTAGATACATATTTGCTTTTTTTTTAAAAAAATTAATAGCTTTTTACTCCTGCTATTTAATTTATTTGTTTGTTGTGGAGCTATTCCAGGCGGTTTACAATAATAAAAAGGAAGAAAAATGAAAGGTGTGCAAACAGAACAGAAGTGAAATAATAAAAGAATAAACAATGACAAAATAATTTGCCATTGTTTTAGCCTATTTTAGCCATTGAAAAGCTGGACTACTTTTCTTAATCTTTGCCACTTCGCTAGGCCTTGTTGATTTACTACCTGCTCAAATGTTACATTTTGGGGTGCAGACTTAAGGATCTATAGTAATAATTATGGTTTATAATCATTAGTTAGTTAACTAATTAATAATAATTTCCAAGGATGCTATACAACAATGGTTAAACTCACAGTGTCCTAGGTTCTAGCCTGATGTTTTTAGCACTATACCAAACGGGCTCTTAATAATTATACATTGTAAGCCGCCCTGAGTCTTCGGAGAAGGGCGGGATATAAATGTAAATAAAAAAAAAAATAATAATGCTTTTTTAAGGTGATGCAAAACTCTTTTGATTCACTGGTTTATTCATTCATTTATTTTTTTCATTTGCCGCAACCAAATACAATGTGCTCCTTCAAACTTACAATCTTATTATTTTCTCTAATAGTAAAATTTGTTATGGAAGCAGCAGATCTATTCTACAGCATTCTTGAAATATTTTATTGTAATACATATATAATAATTTGCAGTGTCTAAAAGCAACATACAAGCATCACGTTACTTGGAATATTGTCTTTTTGAAAGGTAAATGGAAAAGGGCTGGGATAGAGATGAGCGAATTGTCTTGCTCAAGTTTCTAAAGCTTTTAACAAATATTGGGAGAGGTTAGGGGAGATATACTAACCCCACCCTTGGAACGTTGTAACACATGGTTGAAAACACTTTTAATTGCTTGATTTTGTAATAAGAATTGCATCAGGATTAGATTAGAATAGAATAGAATAGAATAGAATAGAATAGAATAGAATTGAATAGAATTGAATTTATTGGCCAAGTGTGATTAGATACACAAGGAATTTGTCTTGGTGCATATATTCTCAGTGTATATAAAAGAAAAGATATGTTCATCAAGAATTCTAATTTACAACACTTAATGATAGTCATAGGGTACAAAAAAGCAATCAGGAAACAATATCAATATAAATCGTAAGGATACAAGCAACAAAGTTACAGTCATACAGTCATAAGTGAAAGAAGATGGGTGATGGGAACGATGAGAAGATTAATAGTAGTGCAGATTTAGTAAATAGTTTGAAAGTGTTGAGGGAATTATTTGTTTAGCAGAGTGATGGCGTTTGGGAAAAAACTATTCTTGTGTCTAGTTGTTTTAGTGTGCAGTGCTCTATAGCTTTGTTTTGAGGGTAGGTGTTGAAACAGTTTATGTCCAAGATGTGAGGGGTCTGTAAATATTTTCACGGCCCTCTTTTTGACTCGTGCAGTATACAGGTCCTCAATGGAAGGCAGGTTGGTAGCAATTGTTTTTTCTGCAGTTCTAATCATCCTCTGAAGTCTGTGTCTGTCTTGTTGGGTTACAGAACCAAATCAGACAGTTATAGAGGTACAGATGACAGACTCAATAAGTCCTCTGCAGAACTGGATCAGCAGCTCCTTGGACAGTTTGAGCTTTCTGAATTGGTGCAGAAAGAACATTCTTTGTTGTGCTTTTTTGATGATGTTTTTATGTTAACTGTCCATTTTAGAACTTGCGATATGGTAGAACCTAGAAATTTGAAGGTCTCTACAGTTGTTACTGTGTTGTCTATTATTGTAAGAGGTGGAAGTATGGAAAGGTTTCTCCTAAAGTCTACCACCATTTCTACGGTTTTGAGTGTGTTCAGTTCCAGATTAAAAAAAGATATGATGCCAATTATGTAATAATCCCAAAATAATAGCTAGAGAGAAGTCTACAATCTTGTGATTTTGAGGAGGGAGAAGAAGAGGAAAAACTGTCCTCTGAACTTGATATTTCAAGGAAATCATTCAAACATTGCATTTGGTCGTCTTATTGATGTGGTAAGGTCTGAGGTCCTAGGCCTCTTGTGACCATAGTTTTTGTGAATTGACAAGGAAGTGTCTGGTTATTCTTTATAGCCATGATGATGAACCTAAGGCACATGTGCCAGAGCTGGTATGCAGAGCCCTCTCTACAGGCATGTGAGCCGTCACCCAGCTCAGTTCCACCGCGCATGTGTGCGCGCCTCCCGCCAGCCAGCTGATTTTTGGGATGCGTAGGGGTGGGGAGCATCCGCAGGGGGTGGGGGTGCATGCGCATGTGCAGGGTGCAGGGGTGGAGTGCAGGGTGTGTGGCGGGCCCCCCCAGCCCATTTTTGGGCCCAGGAACCTGCAGGGAGGCCTGCTAGGTCAAAAATGGGAGACGGGGGGCACACACACATGTGCAGGGGGAGCATGGGGGGATCACATGCACATGCACGGGGTAGGGGAAGGGTGGGGGTCACGCGACATGCACAGGGGTGGATCGCATTGCATTATGAGTGCTGGCACACACATGTGCAGGGTGCAGGGGTGGGGTGCATGCGCATGTGCAGGGTGCAGGGGTGGGGTGCATGCGCATGTGCAGGGGAGCATGGGGATCACATGCACATGCACGGGGTAGGGGAAGGGTGGGGGTCACGCGACATGCACAGGGGTGGATCGCATTGCATTATGAGTGCTGGCACACACATGTGCAGGGTGCAGGGGTGGGGTGCATGCGCATGTGCAGGGGAGCATGGGGATCACATGCACATGCACGGGGTAGGGGAAGGTGGGGGTCACGCGACATGCACAGGGGTGGATCGCATTGCATTATGAGTGCTGGCACACACATGTGCAGGGTGCAGGGGTGGAGTGCAGGGTGTGGCCCCCAGCCCATTTTGGGCCCAGGAACCTGCAGGGAGGCCTGCTAGGTCAAAAATGGGGGACGGGGGGCACACACACATGTGCAGGGGGAGCATGGGGGGATCACATGCACATGCACGGGGGGCAGGGGAAGGGTGGGGGGTCACGCGCACATGCACAGGGGTGGATCGCATTGCATTATGAGTGCTGGGACACACATGTGCAGGGGAGCATGGGGATCACATGCACATGCACGGGGTAGGGGAAGGGTGGGGGTCACGCGACATGCACAGGGGTGGATCGCATTGCATTATGAGTGCTGGCACACACATGTGCAGGGGAGCATGGGGATCACATGCACATGCACGGGGTAGGGGAAGGGTGGGGGTCACGCGACATGCACAGGGGTGGATCGCATTGCATTATGAGTGCTGGCACACACATGTGCAGGGTGCAGGGGTGGGAGCATCCGCAGGGGTGGGGTGCATGCGCATGTGCAGGGGAGCATGGGGATCACATGCACATGCACGGGGTAGGGGAAGGGTGGGGGTCACGCGACATGCACAGGGGTGGATCGCATTGCATTATGAGTGCTGGCACACACATGTGCAGGGGAGCATGGGGATCACATGCACATGCACGGGGTAGGGGAAGGGTGGGGGTCACGCGCACATGCACAGGGGTGGATCGCATTGCATTATGAGTGCTGGCACACACATGTGCAGGGTGCAGGGGTGGGGTGCATGCGCATGTGCAGGGGAGCATGGGGATCACATGCACATGCACGGGGTAGGGGAAGGGTGGGGGTCACGCGCACATGCACAGGGGTGGATCGCATTGCATTATGAGTGCTGGCACACACATGTGCAGGGGGAGCATGGGGGGATCACATGCACATGCACGGGGGGCAGGGGAAGGGTGGGGGGTCACGCGCACATGCACAGGGGTGGATCGCATTGCATTATGAGTGCTGGCACACACACGTGCTGCCACGCACGCTTTCAGCACATGATGAGAAAAAGGTTAGCCATCACTGCTTTATAGTGTAAGTCTTGTGTTACCAGCTTCTGCTTAAGATTGGATTTTTGAAGAAAATTGGTGTCTGTTTTTGTTCTGTCTCCTTCCCCACTTCAGACCCACGAGCTGGCCTTCAGCCAGTGGATTCAATTCCCAGAATACCTTAGCCAGCAAAGCTGGCTGAGGAATTCTGGGAGTTGAAGTCCACAAGTCTTAAAGTTGCCAAGGTTGGAGACCCCTGCTCTAGAGGCTTCAAAACTATAGAGATGGCTCTGGAAGAATTATTTTAAAGGGCTTCTTTAGAAGCTTGGAAGTCTAATGTATAATGAACATGTGGCAGGGAAACAGCTGTTGTAGTAACATTACGACAGAGGAGGACGGAGGAGGACGTAGCCAGCGACTGGAATACCATTTCCCCTCACCCCCGGTTCCAGGATGTTTGGACTAGGCACCGGACAGAATACCATCTTGACTGTCATTCGGTGCTAATTACTGTTCCATTCTTTGTATGCCTTCATTCTGGACTAGTACCATCAGTCATCATTTTGCCATCCGGAGATGGAGCCTCTACTTTGCCGATTCTTAGTCTCAGCTGCTACGCATTATACTGCTTGTGAACTCTTGCGCCTGCGAGGTGCCCCCGCCTCGCAGGAATGGCCCTCCTCATTACCGAGGGCCGGCCTCCATGACGGGTCTTGGGACCCACAGAGGTGGCATAAAAAGAAGAGCTTGTGGGGTTTTTAGAGAGGAATTTTAAGGGGTGGGAGGGAAAGGGCGGGTAATGGGGGTAACCCGTCGGGTAAGGGGCCAGTTCCTGCACATGCTCGCGGCGGTTTTTTATTATCAGGTTCGGAGGTTATGGGGGAGGAGTCTGTTCCTATCTGTGAGGGTGGTCCTATTGACACGGTAAGTGGGAGGCACCGTTTATCGGTGGTTCTCCTCCCATCTCTCCGACCGTCGCAGTCGGTGTTGACAGGGGGCAGAGGTCGGCCCGAGGCGCCTCACTTGTGGGGTGCCGCGGGGTCGATTCTCTCGCCTCCTGTTTAACATCTACATGAAGCCGCTGGGTGAGATCATCAGTGGTTTCGTGTGAAGTATCAGCTGTATGCGGATGACACCCAGCTGTATTTTTCACACCGGACCACCCCAACGGTTATCAAGTGCTGTCCCGTGTCTGGAGGCCGACGGGTCTGGATGGGGAGAAACAGGCTCAAGCTCAATCCCGCCAAGACAGAGTGGTTGTGGATGCCGCATCCCGCACAGTCAGCTTAATCCGCGGCTGACCATCGGTGGCGAGTCATTGGCCCCAAGCAGGCAGTAGAGATTCAATAAATAATCACTTCAATGTACTGGAGGACAATTCGCAAGCAAAGCCAATGACTTTCATAACAGGATGCAGCTATCTCCATATTTAGCAGCTACTTCAAGCCGATTGCCCTGACCTCTTACCTTGACTTGATTTTACAAAATGACACTGTCTCTTGGCACTGTGCAAAATTGTACTATCTCTAAGAGAGCCTACTTGTTCCCAAATAAATCGCTTTCTTTACGTAGATGGAACATTCAGTACAGCCTTGGCAGATTTCAGAGCACTGGAGTGGCACACTGGTTTGATAACTCCCACTTCTTTTTCAAAGCATCCATAGGAAGGAATAACTAGCAGTGCTGAAGTAGCCCAGGGAAAGGAACGCATAATTTTTAATTTAAGTGCTTTTTTTCATTAAAAGCTTTTCATTGGCTATGTTCACATAACTGGCCCAGGATCAATTTAGCTGGTTTCACAAGATATAGTGAACTTCAAACTAAGCCCCTGAGATAAACTGGGGTTAGTTACTTCGCTACTCTCTTGTAAAATTCCACAGTGGTGTGTAAGGTGCACTTGGGTCTAGAGCAGGGGTCTCCAACCTTGGCAACTTTAAGACTTGTGGACTTCAATTCCCAGAATACCTTAGCCAGCAAAGCTGGCTGAGGAATTCTGGGAGTTGAAGTCCACAAGTCTTAAAGTTGCCAAGGTTGGAGACCCCTGGTCTAGAGGCTTCAAAACTATAGAGATGGCTCTGGAAGAATTATTTTAAAGGGCTTCTTTAGAAGCTTGGAAGTCTAATGTATAATGAACATGTGGCAGGGAAACAGCTGTTGTAGTAACATTATGTATAGCTGAATTGGAGCACTGTAACACTAAATAATGGAATCAATTAACAGAGATTTCCCCAAAGGCACTTTTTCAAAAGCAACTGGACTTTCTTTGCTTTTCCTTGAAGATGTTTTGCTTCTCACCCAAGAGGTTTCTTCAGTTCTGACTGAAGGGATTAAGAGGGATTTGGTTTTTTTCTCTATCAGCCTGTATTAAACAATTACTTCTGCCTCATTGTTTTCCTGTTCTTACTTTTTATGTTCATGCTTCAAAAAAAAAGAGAGAGAGAAAGCGAGAGAGAGAGAGAGAGAGAAAGAGAGAGAGAGAGAGAGAGAGACTTCCAAATGAAAGATTCCTCAGACAAACAACCAGGTTTTTGGGTTTGAGGTTTTGTAAATAAGAAAAAGTTGAATTCTAGCTGCCTCAGAACTAACTGAATATACCCATCACTTATTATAGCTGTAGAAAAACAGTCTCTTTCTAAATTCACTTAAAAAGACCAGCCCTTCCAAAATACATCACAATAACCCCAGAATTTGCAAAGTTATGGATACCATAACTGAAAAGAAACTGCATAATCTATTTTATGCATTGTACGATTTCTTTTCAATTATGGCACCCATAACTTTGTAATTTTATATCTGGGTCTCCTAAAGAATAGAAACTACTCAACTAGTGCTGCTTTAGAGTCAAGTATTAAATCTAGATAAAGCTTTTTGGACTTTGCTGCAGATCTTGTTTGCATTTTATCAATTCCCCTTGTGCTATGTGTCTACAAATGCTATCTTGTTAGCAGACTTATTTCATCCTTGTTAAATATGGGATTAAAATAAGTAACTAGTTTCAGCGACTCCCTAATCTTGGTCCTTGAAACTGGCATAGTAAATGCTGTGTGCAGAAACCTTATGGATAAAGTTAAGACACAGTTCTGTTTTGCTGACCTTCCACCTCTGCCCAAGCTAAAGTTGTCTTGTAGTGCAGGATTATTAGTGTACATGTGGGTGAGAAAAATTGAACAATCAGAGCATGAGTCCTACACTGAAGCGGGATACAATTCAGTTTCATTAGTGTTCAGTAATGTTCCCCGCTGATAATTACATATGATCACTTATAGTGACAGAGGAAACTTCAAAAGTTGTCCTTCAAAAGTTGGGTGGACTTCTTCAGATCTTTGATGGCACTTATAACCTCTAAAGTCTTTTTTATATTGATCAAGAAACTCTCTTATATTTGTTTCACCGGTGCTTATATTAAAGTTTTTTGAAACTTTTCTTTATAAACAACCAGCCATTCTTCCAGAAGCCACTGTGTTCTCCTTATCACTATCCTAACATCTCTCGGCCTTCCTATTAATTTGCAGCTGACCTCATTAGTGCTTTCCTTTACAACTTTATAACAACTTTTGCTGATTCCCCCACATTTTCCAGTCATACTCTAAAATATATTCATTGCATTGAAGTTCTTCTAGAAATAATATACTGTATAATTCAGTAATATAGATGTTATGTTATTAAGAAGCAATGCACAACTGCATTTACAGGAATTAGAACAAATCATATAGCTAAAAATACTATATGGTTGATTCTCCACATAAGCAGAAAAGGTGTCAGACACTTTTGATGTAGCTTGTTGCTAATTGTGATGCTCCAGGGTGAGGCATGGAAGAAACATGGAAGTTCTAACTCCCCTTCATTGCTCCAACTTTCCCCAAACGTCCCCATGTTTCCTGCAAGTCCTGGAGCAAAAGCTCCCATATGCACCTCTGACAGACTCTGGCTGCGAGTAGTCCAGCAAACAAAGTTTGCAGCAACAAGGCAAGAATTCCAAGCAAAGTTAGCTAGGCCGTAAACAAGGCAAGAAATCCAGTAAGGCAGGCAAACCGGGCAAGGCACACAAGGTGAAGCACAGCAAAATCCAGATGTTGGCAATGGCACACAGGGCTCCAAAAATTCAGCGTTTGTTCCTGACAAATGCCCCTCCCAAAGGCGTCTCCTTAAGTCTCAGTCCCCAGGTGAGCCTTGTGAAGAGCGGAGGGGCACTCTCCTCCCAAGTTGTTGGGTTGGCCTGCATTGCTCCTGCCTCCTCTCCACTCTCCATGCTTGGGGATCAGGAGGGGGCGATCCTTGCGCATTGCCAGAGCTCCATCGCTTCTCTTTCCACTGCCTGCCCTCTCTTCCCCCCTCTATCAGTCATCCTGCGCCTGTTCTTCCTTGCTGGCAATCCTTCCCAGGCCCAAGGGATCTGGGGCTGCCTCGACCTGCTCCTCCAGTCGTTCCTCCAGAGCCAACAAAGCCGTGCCCTCTTCCTCCATTAGCCCCAGCTCCAGCTTATCTCCTCCGCAGACTCAGGGCCATGACATTAATCCAACAACTATCTTGGAGACCAAGAGCCTTACTGTTGAGGTCTTCAGTGGACATGTCCAAGCATCTGGTAGAAGCAGAACTGTTTTGATTTCAGAGAAGTAGTAGCTTAGTCCCAAGAAACAGAAATCTATGTATCAATTCTGCCTTTGACAAATATGCGTCACCACTAGCATTCCAGGTTCCTACACTGCAGGAAATATGTGATTGCTGGATGACAATTCATACCAGCTTAAGTTGGGGCAGAAATCAAGTTTTGGAAAGCTGCTGGAGAATATGAATTGGCAAACTCTGATAGGACTCAGAATTAATGTTTAGCAGTATAAGTATTCTTTGTGAACTGCACTAACGTATATCAATTAAGTATGTCTCGCTCAAAAAGAGACTTTTGGGATGGAAGGAACAAGTCGATAGAGAAACAATAGAAAAGCAAGAAGCCAGTCATTGTCTAAAGACCCTAAAATGAGACTTTAATTCTTCTTTCTCCTAAATTGTTTGGCTTTCTCCTAAATTGTTCAGCAGTTGGAGGCTGTCAGCTTTTACCTCTTGTAACACAAGGGGAATTTTATCTCGGGAGTTCTCTGGAAACAGTCTCTTCTGTTTCGGTTTTTTTGTTTTTATTGGTGTGCTTGTTTTTTTGTTGTTTTTTTTAATCTCATTTTGCCTTGTGTAGATAAGAGAAATTTGCAGTTGGTGAATTGCTTTCTTTTTGAAAAAGAGGAAGGGGAGCCTTTTTCAGTCCAGTGCAGTTTTGTCAATCATAAGGAGGGGAAGTCTTCTCTTTTAAGTTGCCTCTGTGATCCCTTGGCCAAAATCAATGTGCTTTTATGACTAATGATAAAGCAAAGACTTCTTTCCAGTTGCCCAAATGTTTATTTTTACTGCAGAAAAGGCACTGCTTCATCCTCAGGGTGCTTTCTCATTTCTGTGGGTGGGGTTAGTTTCCTGGCAAAGGGTGATTTTGACTGGTTTTTTTTGTTTTTTGGCTGTTGTGAGATTCTAGATGCTGTTTTTCTGCCTATTTAATTTTTCTCCATCACTCTGCTCCCTCCCTTGTCATCCTCCTTCCTGATCTGCTTTCCCTTGAAATGTATTTGAAGCAGAGGAAACTACTGAAGAAACACTTTTATAATGAGAGACTACGCCCTTACTTCCTTCAACTTTAAAACTCAGGAAAGTAATATCAGGATGGAAAAAAAAACATTTAATCTGTATCTCTCTCCCTCCCTCCCTCCCTCCCTCCTTCTCTCTCTCTCTGTGTCACCCCCCCCAAATATATTAGAATGCCAAGTCCAGAATTCAGATGCAGAGGTTCTCAAACACTGCCATAGTGAAGACCCTAAATAATAAATATTTCACTTGCTTATACTTGGAACAGTGGTGGGATTCAAATTTTTTTACTACTGGTTCTGTGGGCATGGCTTGGTGGGCGTAGCATGGCTTGGTGGGCATGGCTTGGTGGGCATGGCAGGGGAAGGATACTGTAAAATCTCCATTCCCACCCCACACCAGCAGAAGGTTACTGCAAAATCCCCATTTTCTCCCAATTAGTTGGGACTCAGGAGGCAGAGAATAGATGGGGGTGGGGCCAGTCAGAGGTGGTATTTTCCGGATCGTCGAACTACTCAAAATTTCCACTACCGGTTCTCCAGAACTGGTCAGAACCTGCTGAACACCACCTCTGACTTGGAGTAAGATTGTGTTATTGGGGCTATCAATGGGCAAGAAATAAATATACAATTTCCTTTTCATACTTGTAGTTTAAGCTCTGTGCCACAGTTATCAAACCTTTTGGTACTGCGACTTCCTATTGCGCCTTGCACACATGAAGTGAAAGATGGGAGCTCAACCCCGCCCCATGGCAACACACGGGTCTTGAACGCAGCTTGCTGTCCTACCCAGCATCCTAACCATGCAAGTCACCGTGCTCCTACCTGTTGCATTACATTAAACAAGAGCTCTCAAACTACGGGTTAATACTATAGGGTCAATGGGGTCACTTTCTTTTGGAAAACCTTGATGACCTTGTACAAGGAGAATGGGAGCACTGTCAACCATTGTTCTGGACTTGCTCCTCACATGAAAGGAGCCCCCAACTGGGTGTTCCCCACACAACAATGATGTCACCGGCTAATCCTTTCAACACAGAAGCGCCTTGGTGCTTCTGACAAGAATGTTATGCTATGTAGCAGTAGCAATTGAACTTAGGCTTATATACCACTTCAGTGCTTTACAGCACTAAGAATCACCATATTGCCCCCCAACAATCTGGGTCCTCATTTTACTGACCTCGGAAGGAGGGAAAGCTGAGTCAACCTTGAGTCAGTCAGCATCGAAGGAATTGAACTCCTGGCAATGTGAGCAGATTTAGCCTGCAATATTACATTCTAACCACTGCGCCACCACGGCTCTTGTACCAAGTAGCCCTTTCCTTTGGTGATGATGTTAAAAAAAGAAAGTTTTACTGACCCATGTGATTCGATCTTGTGAATTACTTGCATCATCTTGGAATAATATTTTGATGTACATAGATAGATTTATGGGGAATTTCCTAAAATGCTAAAGATGTCGATGTTATGCTGAATTGTAGCTAAAGCTCTAAAATCTGAGGGTGTTTGAGGAGGTATAGTTGTACTAGGAATGGGGAGTTGCCCAAAGAAGGAATTGTAAAAGTGACATTATTCCAGAAATTAAAGGTAGGTTTTTCAAAATGTGTAATTTTTCTGTTTTGCAACAAGCATATTTTCCATTAATCAGAAGATGAAGCAATACGCTTTTCTCTGGCATACGTGAAAACAGTGTTATGGCCCTAAGGAAAATATTAGCATTTTTTTAAAAAAATGTCTTTTTATATTTTAGAATAAAATATGATGCTACTTACTCTATTGGGGCTCTCCCTTCAGCATTTTGCTGGGTGAAGGATGAAAAATTCACTCCATGTCCATCTCACATCATGTAACACATATTATAAGAAGATACAAAGTATGATAGACGAGGGCCAGTATAATCTTCCTTCACAGATGCAAATTTATATATAACGTTGTAGTAATCACATGCTAAACTTTTTTGAACCAGGATATGATTTTTAGAATTTGTTTGTTTCTCACAGTGGGAAGGCTGTAACTTAGTGACAGAACAGGTTTTACATGAATGTTCACCATATAGTATTTCCTGGTCACTATTCTGCCTTAGGATCTGGATAAATGGTTACTAAATTATTCAGATTCTAGTCCCATCCTAGCATCTTTCAGATTTAGAAGGGAACTTTTGTGTTTCATAGGCAGCATGGCATGCTATTTAGGGACGATAAGAGCTGCCCAATTTATCTAGTAAGGATCAGGTCGGGGAACCCTGACATACATAATATTGACACATACCCCAAATCTGACTTCTCTTTGGGACAATTTCTGTTGTTTCTTAGTAACAACATATGCATGTATGTACGAACCAGAAAAAAAACTTTAAGATAATTTTAGGAAGCAGACTTAACAGCAATTCCCACTGAACCCATATTAAAGTCATTGATGCTTATATTTTTTTAGACGATAGCTCTATGACTGCCGTGTGGATTAAAATAACTTAAATTCACCCAGAATTTCCCATTTTTAAAAGCTCTCAGGAACAGTGTCAATGTTGACATCACTGGATACTTTCCAAAGCCATCACTCCAGCACGGGGGACCTGCTACTTAATAAACCATGATCCACTGACTAATTTCTCATAATCCTAAAAGCTTTAACCAAAAACTTTCTACTATTGACCTCACCCCATTCCTAAGAGGACCATAAGGGGCGTGCATAAGCGCACAAACGTGCCTACCGTTCCTGTCCTATTGTTTTTCTTTTCTTCTTCCTATATATATATGCTTATACCTCCTTATATTTACCCATATATGTGTTTATATACTATATAATCTTTTTGTATGATACCTACATATATTGTTGTGACAAAATAAAATAAATAAAATAAAAATAAAATAAATGTCTTTGTCAGCTGATCTGCCCTGCCTTACCTTGCCCATGCGTATGTAGTCTATGTGTTTGAGATCAGCCAAGTGAGCAAAGAGTACCCAAAGATTGTTAGATCGCAAAATAAAGACTTGGCAATTATTGTACTTCCTGCCTCTTCTCTTACATGCATTTCCTACCTGTTCTTGTACCCTTTAGCCAGACCTCTTCTCTCCCAACATTACCAAAAAAAAAAAAAAAAAGTAGGGAGTGTGAGCTTCTCTTATTACCTGATTTTGCTTGCTAAGTGGAGAAAATTTCTCCTGGCTCTTTGCAGCTGAAAAGCTATCTCTTTATCTAGGAGTTATGAAGAGTGGGAAGTGGTGTGTGGTGTGCAGCAGAATTTCAGTTTCCTTGTTGATCTTCATCATAATGTGGCCTTAAACTTCCTTTTAATCCGGAGCCAAGAAAAAACGAAACGAAACAAAAGCTGAGACTGGGTGTTGAGGATGTGATGTTTGTGTGTGAGAAAGAGAAAGGGGAGGAAGGGAGAGCACTTCCCAAGGATCTTTCTAGCATTGGGGTTTCTGCACAAGAGTGTAAGAGGCGTAGCTGGGGGAGGGTGAAAGAACTGATGTGTTGCAGCAAGGACAGCTGTAGTTCTCTAGACACAATCAGGATATGACATCACCTAGGGGGAGGCAAAAAGAAAAAAAGAAAGCAGAGTGTATTTAATGAAAAGCCCAACAAGGATTTCGTAAATGAAAATGCTAAATGTCTGAGCTCTGAACACACCAGTAATTTTACAAGAATTCCAGGAATTTCTTTTGGACATTTCTGGAATAACGTACAGGAGGAGGACATTTTTTCTGGATCATCTGTGGAGTTGTGGGTGAGTGTTTTCTGTAAATAGTTGGTTTTACAAAGAACTTTGATCAAGGCAGGACAAGCCAACTCCTAGAGTGGATCTTTCTCTTGAATTGATGTTGTTTATAGCTTAGCCGTGGCACATTTGCAGCTTTGCAGTTCATCTTAAAATATACACCAGGATAGTTTTCTCAGCTTTACAACTATTAATACTGTATAAGCTAACTGCTATGGATCTGGACAGGTTCTGCCTTGGACTAGAGAAAAACTCTAGAGAAGTGACTGGTTTATACTAAAAAAAAATTCAAATCTTTACAGTTCTAATAGTCTCCTATGGTCAGATTAGCAATTTTGAGTGGAGCTGTTTTGGAGCACAAAATAACGACTGTTTTTCAGATCAGTTAGGTGCTCCTTGGTTGCCCCTTGGCAAAAAAAGGCAGAAGTGCTAAAAGCACCATATCTAATAAACTTTTTAAATAGACTGAATTATTACAGAAGCGAGCAAACTGAAAATGAGCGTCTGTGTGTTTGATACAGAGAATAGTTTAACTAGAATAATGCCATGTGTGCTTTTGGGTGTGTAAAGGGTTAGGGTAAATGGGAACATGCCATTTACAATTCCCTGGGGAGGCTTTTGGGGAAATGTTGAGTTTCAATTTGCTGATATTGTTATAGAATCTGTCAGCTTAAGATTTAGAGTGTTTCCAGTCAGGCTTTTACTGTGCAATTATCCTTAACAGTGGTCCCAGGCAGTCGGTGCATTCTTTCATTTTGATCATCTCATCTTTCTCCTTCCCTTCTTTCAACATTTCCCTTTCTAGAGAAAATCCGTTAAGGAAAAAAAGTTGGAATAAAAGTAGAATCCCTTGACTGCTAGCACTAAGAACTAGTGGTATCAGTACCACTGCGTTCAAACTCTGCTTATTTGGGAATAAACTTTATTACTATAAGGGGATTTTCTTCTGAACATATATGCAGAGATTATATTGCCAAAGAATTTGTATTCTCTACGGTGGTGGTGGGGAGCATTCTATGCCTCTGCTCCCCCCACATTTTCTACCATAACTGAATAATCATTGCAGGTGAAAAAATCACTCCAACTAAGAGAGATATTTATATTGATACTATTAGTTGTCATTTGGATGCTTCTGAAAAAGCCACCATCCCTCCCATTCCAAAGCTCAACCATCTCCAAAGACATACAACAGAGAATATAATCCACAAATATGCTAGTTATAACTGGCAGAGTGAGATACACAACGTCCATAGTAGTTCAACCACAATTACATACATACATACATACATACATACATACATACATACATACATACATACATACACACATACATAGAAAATTAAGGGAGAAAAGTCCTTAATAGTAACAACATTCAGGTTTTATGGAACAAAGTGATATAAAACTTTGACACGGGTTCTGAGTGAATCTGATAGCACAAATCTATTCCCATTATACAAATCCATTTTGGGCTAAGCAGTGTTATGTTAAGTGTAGAAACTTTGTAAGAAAAAGCAAGTCAATGATAATTAAAGTCATGAAATAATAAAAAGATAAAGAAATATGAATTTGAAAAAACTAGTTTATACCAAGATTAGTTTTTACGCTATTCCATAGTTTTTTTCTTTTTGACAACAAAAGAGCTGTGGTGGCTCAGTGGTTAGAATGCAGTATTGCAGGCTGACTCTGCTCACTGCCAGCAGTTCAATCCTGACTGGCTCAAGATTGACTCAGCCTTCCATCCTTCCGAGATTGATAAAATGAGGACCCAGATTGTTGGAGGCAATGTACTGACTCTGTTATCCACTTAGTGGGCTGTAAAGCACTTTGAAGCGGTATATAAGTCTAAGTGCTATTTCTACTGCTAATAATCCTGGTTTCCAACATCTCTGTATAGTACTCCATAACTGCCTTTTGATCTTTAAACTTATCTGTCCCTTTTGAGAACCTCATTAGCTCCATCCAGCTAGAACTTTTTGGTATTGTACTTTAGGCTCAGCTAGAACGGAAACATCAGCTAGGATGTGAAATATCAATATCCATAGTGATATAGGTGTAAACTTTGGCACATGATTTTGAATGGCAATCTGATTTGGAGTAATAGGGTTACTGAGTTCTTCCATTCAGAAAGCTATTAGAATTAAGATTGAGTATATTTAAGATGACAGTGATTTCATATGATAATTTTCTAAAGTGCAGACTCTTTAATATGTAATAATGGGGATGCTTAGCTCAAGAAGAGTGATTGAGAAAATGGTATGAGCGACAAAGTTATAGCTGCTTAAAGTTCCACTCACTTTCAAATCAGTGTACATTTGATTATGTTTAACCTAACTGCTCATGTAAAACTAACTGTGGATTGATTATATTCAAAATAAGTATCAGATAAAAAAATATCGAATAGCATATGAGTAAATTTAGGAAATATTTTGTATTAGATATATTTCTGAAGGAGAGGGGAATTGAGAGTGTGATTAAGTGTGGAGAGACTAGAGATTATAATTTAGGAATTATTTTAGATTATGATTGTTAGTTTTGATACCCTGCATTTTGTTCTGGGAAGTCGGGGTGGGGGTGGGGGTAAGGGGAGGGAATTGGGGGTTGAGGCTAGAGATGGAGTGATGGTTAATGTACAGGGATTATTGAAGATGTATAAATATAATTAATGTAGGGTCGGGTCTGCCCAGTTACCATTTTAGAACGGTGGGGAGGGAGAAAAGAGAGAGTAGAAGGTAGGAAAGAGGAGAAGAGGAAGGAAGAGGGGTAGAAGAGGGAGAAGGAAGGTGTAGGGTGGAGGGAGGAGAGGATGTAGATAAGAGAAGGAGAGGAAGGTTTGGAAAGTAAAAGAAGGTAGAAGAGGGAAGAGTGTTAAAAAGTGGGGTGGTGACTGGGCAGGCCCAACTAACTGTATATAACTGTACATTGAATGAGTTGTTCGACATGATTGTAAAAATAAAACTTTTTTATGGAAAAAAAACCACTAACTGTATAGCCTGACTTTTTGAAACAACTTGCTTTAACAATGGATGAATAGACAATGGATACAAATATGGACTCTTTTTCTCCTAGAGATCAGTTTTCCCCTGTTTGCTCTTGTGCTATCTTGTTTAAAATTAAGTCCTACCCAAAACCCTTTAACAGAGAAAGAAGGGGGATGGATGGAGTCACTGAAGCAGTAGTCATGAGCTTAAATGGACTCCAGAAGATGGTAGAGAAAGGCCTGGAAGAACGTTGTCCATGGGGGTCGTGATGGGTCGGACACGACTTCGCAACTAACAAGCCCTTTAAAATGAATATGCACTTATTCAACACCAGCTTTGGACAAAGAAATTTGTGTTACTGAATCATGGGACCATAGCTACGGGTAAGAGCAGTATTTCCAAAGAACTGTTCCTTCAGGGTCATTTCATATCACGTGGGAACATCTCTGATGAACCTCTTAGCTATTGTTAGTCATTTCCACAGTACATGTTCAGCATAGAAAGTTTTTTACTACTTATTTTCTTCTTCTCTGCAATCATCCTAATGTCAGACTGTACGTTTTTTATTATCTATTCTAGGTGTCCACCAGCTTGTTACCCATTGTTATGAAATATGTAGCACAATCTTCTGCATGCCTTTTGTACATTTAATCAAAAAATAAACTAGTTAAATTATATAATTTTTTACTCCTAATAAGAATTTGGTTTGAAACTTTCATCTCCTGGTGCATCTGGATGATAACTGTTCTGGAGAATGATTAGTTCATATCTAGCACCTTCATACATTTTCCACGTGAAAAGATTTCCTGGGTAGAAGCAGTAGGGCTATGCTGTTGAAGTATGCAAGATTCAACTGAAAGATCAAAGACTTCTAATCAGATGTATATTCATGCTGAGTGCAAGGAGCTTAAGGCACAGACCTAATGGCAATAGCACTTAGACTTGTATACCGCTTCACAGTGCTTAACAGCCCTCTCTAAACTGTTTTCAGAGCGAGCATATTGACCCCAACAATCTTGGTCCTCATTTTACCGACCTTGGGAGGGTGAAAGGTTGAGTCTGCCTTGAGCATGGTAAGAATTGAACTGCCAAACTGCTGGCAATCGGTAGTCAGCAGAATTAGCTTGCAATACTGCATTCTAACCACTGCACCGCCATAGCTCTAATGCTATAATCGAAAGAGTTTTAAATCTCTAATGCTATAATCCACCTATTTTTTTTTCACTTGCAGGAAGCATGACAGGCCCACACTGTCTTTTGTCCCATTTAAAAGCAGTCTGTTCAGTCTCCTATGGTCACAAATGCTTGGGTCAGGTATTACAAGTGGAACACATAAGGTGCTGTAGGGCCTTATCAGCGAGTCTCATTGTGCAATGTTGATAGGCTAACTGAACAAGCCTTCATTGATTGCTTATGCTAACCTAATTGCAAATAGTGCTTCAACATGATGGAAATTCGAGACCAACCGTAATTCCTTTACCACCAGAGATATACAGGCAGATATTACTACACACCAGCTTTAATGATTGGTATGGTACAGTGGTGAAATGTAAAAGTTACTACCGGTTCTGTGTGGCTGTGGCTTGGTGGGGAGTAATGTGACTGGGTAGGCGTGGCCATTTTTTTTTACTTTTAAAAGCATTTTTCCTACAACCTCTTTTACGGTTCTACAACCGTAAAAAATGCTTTTAAAAGGCTCTGGTGATCAGACAACTCAGCTGGGATTGCCAGAGCCTTTTAAAAGCATTTTTTACAACCTCTTCGGCCGAAGAAGTTGTAGAAAAAATACTTTTAAAAGGCTCTGATAATCCCAGCTGAGCCACGCAATCATCAGAGGCTTTTTTTTTACTTTTAAAAGCATTTTTTCGGCTGAAGAAAAAATGCTTTTAAAAGTAAAAAAAAAACAAACCTCTGATGATCACACGGCTCAGCTGGACATGGGGGGGAGCAGGGATTTTTGCTACTGGTTCTCCGAACCATCCGCCACCATCGCTACCGGATTGGGCGATCCGGTCCGAACCGGGAGCATTTCACCCCTGGTATGATATTGTTAGATCATATAATTTGTCCTCTACCCAATAATGAAAGCTGTAGTTTAATCATTTCAAGATGATTGGATTAGGTACTCTCAATATTCTGTACCAAGCATTTCAACAATAAATAAGCATAGAATGCAATGATAATAGTTACAAATGTAATTTAAAAAAAAAAATATACAGAGCTTTTAATTCAGTTTAAAACTTCTGTCAAACTTCTTTACCAGAAGTCCTATTCTGTGAAAAACAAAAACAAAAGACCAAATCAAAATCATCAACCCATACTACTGTTTTTTCCAAGGTAAACTAAAAAATATATAGAAATTTTGTAGCCTGGAATCAATAGGGTAGAGATTCTATTCCATCTGTGGCATTGCACTTATTCCAGTGATGCTCCAGTGAGAGAAGCTAGGAAAAACCTTCTAAAAAGATGTAGACTCAGATGCCAAATGTATTAAAACTAATCTATTGAAATCACGAGTTCTTCTCCAAGTATGACTAAGTTTGGAGAGTCAGACAGTACAGAATTAACCTTATATTTCCATATTGCTTTAGGCTTGTGTTGGCTTGTGTAATACTCCTTGGGTTCAGGATTGGCTAGACTTTCAAAATAGTTTGTACTAGCAAAAACAACTTTCTGGTTGTTGTGGGTTTTTTTTGCCTTTAGTGTTTAATTCTCTTTTGGCTTTTATTTATCAGAATTCATTTCCTGCCAGGCAAATGTAATTGGCTTTCTTTCTTCTCCAACTTTTCTCTCTCCCTCTCTCTTTCCCTCTCTCTTTCTCTCTCACACACAGAGAAGCTACTGACCTCTTCTCTGACAGCCATTTTCTTAGAACAAGCTGTGGTCACCGTATTTAGAGCTGAATAAGTGATCTCTGGAAAGCAAATGCACCAAAGCAAATTCTGTATTCAAACTGCAGCATGGTCAAAAGGGTAGCAGCTTAGCAAGCGCTTTCAGAAAAAAAGAATTGCAAATGGATACAATCAACAGACAAAAGATTTGTTTCAGCGTTATGGTAAGTTTCCAGGTGTAGGCTGCAAAATTCCAGATCGCAAATAGTTAACAGCAAAAAGTTAGAGATTTTTGTAGTCCATATCTGTTAAATCTATGCTTTTTTTTTTTTTTGAGCCTTTGAGTCAGTATTGACTCCTGCTGACTGCCTAGACCAGGGGTCTGCAAATTTGGCTCTTTTAAGACTTGTGGACTTCAATCCCAAAGTTCTCTGGGAATTGAAGTCCACAAGTCTTAAAAGAGCCAAGTTAGCAGACCCCTGGCCTAGACTAGTCCCTACAGTTTTGTTGGCAAGGTTTTTTTGGAAGTGGTTTACAATTGCCTCTTCCTTAGGGCTGAGAAACACTGACTGGCCCAAAGTAATCTAACTTCATGCTTAAAGCAGTATTAGAGATCATGGCCTCAGAGCAGCATGATGCTTTGACCACTCAACCAAACTGGCTCTATGGCAGTGGTGGCAAACCTATGGCACACGTACCAGAAGTGGCACTCAGAGCCATCTCTCCGGGCATGCCAGCCATCGCCCGTTTCTTTTCTGGTTCCAGTGTGCACATACGCACCGGCGAGATGGTTTTTGTGTGCGCATGCGTGCCAGAAATCAGAAGACCAGGTTACCGGCACGCATGTGCGTTCACCGGAAACTGGAAGCTCAGCTTCCCAGCATGCGCATGCACGCAGGGGAACTGCTCTTCCAGTTTCCGGGGCTCCCACACATGCACATTGGGGAGCTGCTCTTCCAGTTTCCTGTTTATTAATTCATATTCATACATTTACAACCAAACATCTGTTTTACAGCATCAGCTTTTGAAGTTCGGAAGTAGATCTGTGTTCGTGATATTTGATGGTCTTTGGGAACAGTAATCATGAAACGCCACACTCTAGAGGTGGGGAATGAATGAATGCCCTGTTCCCCACTACAGTCTATTTTTTCAGAATAGACATGGCAATGAATTCTATATTCAGCAAGGAGGGATTATTAGTGGCAACTGAGCTCTGATGCTTTGGTATATATATAGTGAAAGAGATATTTGCAGAACTTTTTTTCCTAACTTTTAAAAGCAAGATATGAACATGAGCAAAATTCCTCCCACCCATTTATTTGAATCTTTTTGTCTGGGTTGGTCACTCTAATTTAGGGGTATCAAACTTGATTTCATCGAGGGCTGCATCAGGGTTGTGTTTGACCTTAGGGGGGAAGGGGGCATGGCCAGCTTGGTGTCACTCATGTTGGGGGCACCTGTGGTGGCCCGAGTGCTCTGCCAGTGAAAACGGGGTCTTGAGCTCCTTTTTTGGCTACAACAGCCTCCTGCAACCCTCTGCCAGTGAAAATGGAGCTTAGGAGTGCTATACACAGCACAGCACATTGGCAGAGGTACTGCGGGCCGGTCCTTCGCTGTTTCCAGGGTGGCCCTGTGGACCAGATCTAAGCACCCCTGGAACGCATCCAGCCCCCGGGCCTTGAGTTTGACACCCCTGCTCTAATTCATAAAGAATTTGGGTTTTGATAAATTCTATAAATTTATAGAGATGTATAATTATATCCCCCATATCCCTTCTTGGTCCATGGATGTCCACAGCTTTTGAACATTTATGAAATTAGATAGGTCCAGAACAAGTGGAGCTCAGGTGGAGCTGAAACAGCCTAAATAAATGAAATACCTATTAATTCATTGGATTTCCATCTGCCACATTTAAATTACATTTCAATGGCAAATTCTGAATGGTGTCTGAAGGGGAGACCCTGGGGGAGGTTTGGGGTGAGTGGATGAGATGCATTTGTTTAATTTTTATAACTAAGGCCATGTAGGCTTCAGGGTAGCTTTGGTATCTCCACCAACAACCTAAACCGGGACCACAACAGGAAGTGTCATTCATATTGCACAGCAAAAAACACAATTAAGCTAGACAAAAGTCCAGCTGCTACTTCCTGCCTTACATCTATTGCCATTAGGCTGTTGTCAGGTTGGCCTTCATGGTCTGGAGTATAGAAAGGCTGAGTGAAACCAGAAAGAAGATTTGTCAAACTGGCAGCCGTCATTTTCCTCATAGGCTCCATTCCACACTATACAAATGTTTGCTTAACATACATTTTTGCCTGACTTGGGGAGGAGAATCTACAGAGCAGAGGTTGGTTCTACTTACTTTTACTACTGGTTCGCAATGGGGTCGTGCGCACGCACTTGCTTTGCTCATGCTCGTGCAGTTCTGCGCATGCGCAGAAGCTTCCTGATGACGTCCAGGTCAGTGAGCGGAGCCTCCCGCTAGTTTTACTACCAGTTCTTGCGAACCGGTCCAAACTGGGGGCAACCCACCACTGCTACAGAGTACTTACGTCTACTCATAAACTTTCAGTGTTTGCCTAATACTTCTACGCACAGTTGTAAAATGTTGCTAGAAAAATAGATCAGCTATACGATTTTTTGACTGGTAATGCTAGAAGTTTTTTCTCTCCAGCAGATCCCCGAAAGTGATTTTCTCATGGCCTTTAGAAGGAAGGGAAAATTTCCAGCCAAAAAGCAGCTAAGATGTCTCTGTAGGCCTTCAAATATCCAGGCGGTGGTTGGCTCCTGATCAACATACTCACTCAATCAAGGAAAACAGTCTGAATTTAGACCTAGATAGTTGCCTTGTATGCATCTAGAGTAATGTCAGATCTGTTGTAAATGCATATATATTGGTTAGTGCAAAATTAGCCAGAGGAAGGAGGAAAACAGGTGGTTTCCAGAGATTTTGTCTCTTCCATCTTTTTTTTTTTAGGAAGCCAATTATCTACATGGGGTCTGATAGAAGAGGAAAAGCGTTATTGCCATTGTACAGATGGACATTTGCCAATTTCTGAGTTGAATTGGTTTTTTTTACCCATCTGGGACTGAGAATATCAGCACAATGGCATGAAATTTATTACCCATCCCAGGCCTGCTCTTTTGTTTGTTTTCAAGTCACCCAACTCCCTTCCAAGAAATAACTGAGAAAGCCAAACAAATTTTACAGACTTTGAAGCTACAGAGGGAAAGGGACAGAATAAAATATTACTGATTTCCTTACTGGCAACATCCAGCAACACCTAGAGTCATCCAAACATGTTATAATGCCAAAATAACATGGATGAGGAGATGATTTCTATTACTTTAGTGAAGGGATGTTGGGGCAAATCAATAGTAAAGAAATGGTCTAGCATGCTTATGCTTATTATAGCTGAGGCAATAGCTTAAGCCAGAGGTCTCCAACCTTGGCAACTTTAAGACGTGTGGACCAACTCTCAGAATTCCTCAGCCAGCTGGCTGAGGAACTCTGGGAGTTGAAGTCCAAACGTCTTAAAGTTGCCAAGGTTGGAGACCTCTGGCTTAAGCTACTGACTTAAGTCTCTATTATTCTTAGGATGGCAATGAGATGAAGGGAACATAATGGGAACATAGCAGAAAAAAGATATTGCCAAAGCATGTTTACATAATGGTTAGGTGCAAACAAGGAAAGACCCTATAGTTGTAACTGTACTTATAAACGTAATCTTGAAAACCATCAGTATTATTTGTCAGCAATTACTCATGGGATTATGCTTCATCCCAAATTACAGATTTGGGGAGTTTTGTGTCACTCAGAATCAGATGATTGGAGCACCTGAAAGCCATGTAAATCAAATAGAACCCCTTTTTTTACTTATTATAAATCCTAGAATTGAATTTATGTAATCAACTGAAAATATGAATTAATAGCACAGCCAAGGAAGCAGATATTTGTCATATCAAGAAACAACCGTAGGGATAAATATTATGGAAAGGAAATGAATCAGAGCCTTTGTGTTCTCAATCTATAGTGCAGCCAGGGAGAGGACTCTCTTTTTAGCTAGGGAACTTGAGCACAGACAACCTCTAGGTCACTGCCACACCCCAACCCTGGGCAGTGCAAAACCCATACTGATCCCACTTACACTTGCACATTCCAGGGAAGGAACAGCCTTCTTCGTTCTTCTCACAGCTCTGCAGAATTTTGCATTTCTTCAAGTGTGTTACTTGCAGCTGCCCTATGCTCCTTAAAAAAGCAGCAAAAAATTAACAGTGAATATGGATCACTCACTCAGACAACTTAGAACTATGCAGACTTTAGTCTGACCTAAGCATAATACATAAAATTATCTACCACAGTGTCCTACCTGTCAATGACTACTTCAGCTTCAACCACAACAATACAGAAGCAAATAATAGATACAAACTTAAGGTAAACCACTCCAAACTTGATTGCAGAAAATACAACTTCAGTAACAGAGTGGTCAGTGCCTGGAATGCAGTGACTCTGTAGTTTCTTCCCCAAACCCCCAAAACTTTAACCTTAAGCTGTCTACTGTTGATCTCACTCCATTCCTAAGAGGTCTGTAAGGGGCGTGCATAAGTGCACCTGCGTGCCTACCGTCCCTGTCTTAATATTCCTTTTTTACATACTCTTCATGTATCCAAATTATGTTTATACTTTTACCTGTTATCTTATATATGATTGATAAATAAATAAATAAATAAATAAATAAATAAATAAATAAAAATAAAAATGGGGGGGCAACTTTTGGAGGGGTAAAGAATTTTTTTAAAAGGACAAAATTGAAAGCATTTTTTAATTAACCCTCCCCCAATATCTTATGAACCGCAGTCTCAGTGCAAATGAATCCAGACTAACTTCCCCCTTCTAGAGTTTTCATATTATATTAAATGTGTACAAGTGGTCCTTGACCTACAACCATTCATTTAGCAACCATTGAAAGTTACAATAGCGGCTGGAAAAAGTGACTTATGGCCAGTTGTCACACTTGTCATAGTATCCCCCATGGTCACATGATCAGAATTTAGGCACCTGGCAATCAGCATGTATTTAGGACAGTAAATGGGATGTTGATTGGGTTGCTGCTTGCTTGTGAATAGTCATTTTTAAAATAAACAAACAGCTGACACCAACGGAAGAAAGTGGAGGAGACCCTGGGTTGAACTGTGACTTTGCCACCTGCCCTTGCCTTGTTCTGTTGTCACTGAAATTTTATCTTTCCGTACTTACTTGCACAATGAGTGCGTATCAGTGGTGGGTTTCAAATTTTTTTACTACCGGTTCTGCGGCTTGGTGGATGTGGTATGGCTTGGTGGGCGTGGCAGGGGAAGAATACTGTAAAATCTCCATTCCCACCCCACTCCAGGGGAAGGTTACTGCAAAATTGCCATTTCTTCCTTATCAGCCGGGACTCGGGAGGCAGATAATAAATGGGGGCGGGGCCAGTCAGAATTTTTACTACCGGTTCTCTGAACTACTAAAAATTTCCGCTACCAGTTCTCCAGAACAGGTCAGAACTGCTGAAACCCTCCTCTGGAGTGTATGTGTATTGTCTTAAATTTGCTCCATGCCTAAAGGGTAATGGAATCACGACCTGTCATATTGAGTTCACTCACTGCCCGTCACATATAAACAACTTGTCACCAGCAGAATTGCCAATGGTGATTGTTTCCAGGGACACTATGGAGCGTGCCCACGATTTTGATGCCATTCTGACAATTTCTGCCAGTAGGTGTTTTCCTCTTTATCTTTGATTCCTTTTAATTACTTTATTACAGTGTTTTCATTTAAATGCTGATTCAATGGGTGTTTATAAAACTTCTGTCATTTGCATCTGTGTTGAAGATCCTTTCAGAGACTGATCATTGAGATATTCTAAAAATAAACTGCCTGATATAGTCCTAACTACAGTGGAAGTGTTTCCTGCTAGTTTTATGGGTAGCTGGTAGCCTAAATGTTCAGAAACACCCTCCCCTTAAAGTCTATTTAAATAAAGGATATAATAATGAAGCAACCTCCCTAACAGGAAATAACCAAAAAATAAAACTTTGCTCTTACATGCAGAAATGTCAGATTCAGCAGAAAACTACCACTTCCTCGTGATTCCCCTTGCTTCCTCCTGTTGATAGTGAGAAGCAGCAATGTAATGTAACTGCTGTGTGATGTGGTAAACTGAATTGCAGTATAGATTCAGGAGTTGGATAATTTCTCTATGTTTGTCTGTCTGTTTAATCTGACAACTCCTGAAACTATACACATAGTCCCAGGGGTGGGTTCTACTTACCTCCACTACCGGTTTGCAATGGGAGCGCACGTGCACTTCTGCGCATATGCAGATCATCTCGGCCGGGTGGGCAGAGCCTTCCGCCGCTGTTACTACCGGTTTGCAAAAACTGGACCGAACCGGGAGCAACCCACCACTGCATAGTCCTCACTTTATGACTATTTGTTTAGTGACCATTCCGATTACAACATCACTGAAAAAAGGGACTTATGACATTTTTCACTTACAACTGTTGCAGCATCTCCATGGTATTCCATGATCAGAATTCAGGCACTTAGCGACTGACTCATATTTGTGACAGTTGCACTGTCCCAGGGTCATGTGATCACCTTTTATGCCCTTCTGACAAGCAAAGTCAATGAGGAAACCAGATTCACTTAATAACAAGATTACTAACTTAAGAACTGCAGTGAATCACTTAACACAGGGGTCTCCAACCTTGGCAACTTTAAGACTTGTGGACTTCAACTCCCAGAATTCCTCAGCCAGCAAAGCTGGCTGGCTGAGGAATTCTGGGAGTTGAAGTCCACAAGTCTTAAAGTTGCCAAGGTTGGAGACCCCTGACTTAACAACTGCGGCAAGAAAGGTTGTGAAACGGGGCAAAAACTCACCAACTGTCTTGCTCAGCAGCAGAAATGTTGGTCTCCGTTGTGGTCACAAGTCGAGGTCTACCTGTATTGGAACTCAGGTTAATAAAATTAATAACTTATTAAAGCTGTATGCCATCTGACTCTCAATGACTCTGGGCAACTTACAACAATCAAATAAATTACAATTACATTAATAAAACCGTGGTGGCCGTGGTGGCTCAGGCTGTAAGATAGCCTGTTATTAAAACACAGCAGCCTGCAATTACTGCAGGCTCGAATCCCACCAGGCCCAAAGTTGACTCAACCTTCCATCCTTTATAAGGTAGGTAAAATGAGGACCCAGATTGTTGGGGGGGCAATAAGTTGACTTTGTAAATATACAAATAGAATGAGACTATTGCCTTACACATTGTAAGCCACCCTGAGACTTCGGAGAAGGGCAGGATATAAATGTAAATAAAAAAACAAACAAAAAAACCCCCACTTGTTAGATAATATATAAAATAATATATATATCAATTTTTTAAATTTTAGTATGATAAAATAGTATAATGACCAAACTCTTCTCAGCCTTAATTCTGTCAAAATCTAATGTTAATAATATCATCTGCCCTTGGACAGATTAGAGCAGATTGCTTTATATTTCAGTAGAGCTACTGATTCATTTCATTTTGTATCAGCAATTTGTGTTAGCAGTAGTTTTTGCTAATCACTTGGGGCCAGACCTTTTCCACTGTGATTTCAAAGGATAGAACACTTGCAAGACTTCAAACCAAATAAATATATGTAGGCGAAAAGAATCCCATTGCAGCTGTCAGGCTTCCTGGGAGGAAGAATGGCACAACAATAACTAACAACCGGGAGGCAAATTGGTTTCAGATATAAAAAGGAAAGTCTTTTTCAACTTGAATGTGACTCCTAGTGATTTTCATGGATACACCCATGAATAATTTCCAGTTAGGTTTGCCCCACCACAATCCCAGACAAGTCCTGTATCCTTTCCAGATCAGAGCAAGCACGCATACCTCTCAGTGCAGCTAACAAAATTGTAGCTTGATGTTTATTTATCAAATGTCAGCAAAGATCAAAGACAGTTAATGGGACAAAAGACAGGCAAAATCAAACACACACACACACATACAGAGGCAGAGAGATGAACAAGAAGCAAGAGGTTAAAAAAACCAGGGAACTTAATAACAACAATCTACAGTCTCAAAATCTATATATTTAGAGGGGCATAATTTTCCAGTGCTACTGGAAACAATATCAGTGGTCAGTGATCAGTGGTAGTCAACCTGGTCCCTACCACCCACTAGTGGGCATTCCAGCTTTCATGGTGGGTGGTAGGGGTTTTGTCTGATACTGAAGCACTTTCCTTTTTTTTAATTTAATTGACTTTTTAAAAAAAATTCATAGCATTATTTAAAAACATTTTCATTAGGTTTTCATAAAATTCCCCGTGACAATTTAAATTTCTGAAAACATACTATTTGTATCGCCCATGTATAAGTTTAGTTCACATTACGTAAGTGAAACTAAATGGTGCAATAGTGCGACCGCAAACAAAAGAGCCTCGTCCCAGAATAGCTCACGCATCTCCCCCCACACCACCGAGCTGTAACAGACAAGCAGAACTGGTAGTCGGTGCCCCCCCAAACCCAATCCACGATGCGCGAGAGGCATGCACAGACACGGTACATTACTGTGGAACTGGTGGGTGGTTAGAAAATTTTACTACTAACAGAGATACAAAAGTAGGTGGTAGGTATAAAAAGGTTGACTACGCCTGTTATAGATAATTAGCATGGAAAATAGACTTTGGCTTTTTTGTTTTCAACCTTTTATGTATCTAATAGTTGCAGAATAAAAAAGGAAAGCGTGAGAGCAGCTGACCCATCTTCTATTCTGTATCATGAAAGAAACAATTTGGTGGATGAGGTATTCAACATGGAAGTGGTTGGTCATTATCTTGTCATATTAACCTACAGTCCTGGACTTCCTAGATTCCATAGACCCATGATGGCAGATCTATGGCATGCGTGCCAAAGGTGGCACACAGAACTGTCTCTGTGGGCACATGCACCATCACCAGCTGCTCTTCTGGGTTTCGTCGGGTGCTGGCGCAATGGCCAGCTGCTCTCTTCCGTGCGCCGGAACCTGGAAGATAGCAGCTGTCCGGTGCGCATGCATAAGACGGAACCCAGAAGAGCAGCTGGCTGGCGTGCATGGGTCTCTTCCGGGTTCTGGTACTCCGGTGAACGTGCTCTCTGGTTTCAGCACTCGGGACTGAAAAGGTTAACCATCACTGCCATAGACTGACCAAAACCAATCTTGCTTAGCTTTCTGGATTAGCCAAGGTTGTATAGATGTTCCACTTGCTGAGACTGGTAGGTTCCTGTGTAAAGGGGAAAAGGATACAAACACATACACACACACACATAGACACGTAAGATGGCATCTTCTATAGGCAGATCTGTAGTATTGATATAAGTAACCCTTGATCTTAACCAGAAAGCTGAAAAGTGAAGTAGACAGATATTTTGCAGTGCTCTCACAATTTGGATGTAGATTTCCTGCTTAACATGCAGCACATCTTCCTCTTTCAATTCTCTGTTCATTAAAAAAAAAAGGCATTTGGGAAAGAGCAGTGCTTGGCACTTCTGCCTTAAGACTGATAGTTAAATATATACTGCTTTTCTCCATAGGGACATTGCTGAATTACAGCTGGAAGCGCAAGAGGCTTGTAAATGTGATTTGAGTCACAAAAGTATGTGAACTGCCAAACATCTGCATTCCCAGGAGATGCCAAGGGAATGGCCAAACCAGTGACAAAGCAACAACAATGTTTTCTTCTTGGGTTAAAAGCACTACAGCTGTTGAGGAAACCTCTCTGCTTCCCACCAGAAATGTAGGCTTATTTTTAGAAATGCCTTGAGTTCTACTTCGATCTGACCTTCTGTTTTAAAACGACTTCTGTGCAATGCTGAATAGATACAAGCTAATAATACAAGCTTGTACAAGCAACATGTTTTCATGATAAAAGCAACATGTTTTCATGTTGTCCTCAGCTTTAGAGTAATGATGAGATACAATGAAGAAACTGCTTTGCTATTGGGACTGGGGAGGCGGAAAAGGATTCTTTGGTTTCCATGAGCAATTCTGGGGACTGTGGAAAACAACTCAAAGGAGCAGGAGAAGTGTTTTAATTGGGGCTTCACGGAAGTGCAATGGGAGCCAGCCAAATGTTCCATTGGAGCACTTGGCCCCAGTGGTGAAATTTAAATTTCTTTCCTACTGGTTCTGTGGCGTGGCTTGGTGGGCATGGCTTGGTCGGGGGATCATGTGACTGGGTGGGCGTGGCTATGTGACTGGGGGATCAAAAGACAGCAACTCACTAATAATGTACTGGTGGAGCAGGGTTGGACTAGATGACCTCCAGATCCCTTCCAGCCCTGGATTATCCTCTGAAGCTGTGTCTAGTGCCAGGTTTGTAGTCTTTCCTTTCCTTCCTTCCTTCCTTCCTTCCTTCCTTCCTTCCTTCCTTCCTTCCTTCCTTCCTTCCTTCCTTCCTTCCTTCCTTCCTTCCTTCCTTCCTTCCTTCCTTCCTCCCTCCCTCCCTCCCTCCCTCCTTCCTCTCTCTCTCTTTCTCTCTCTCTCTCTCTCTAACAAAACCCCCACCCCACCCCATTTTTTGCCTAGCAGGCTTCAGCTTTTTTACCTTTTAAAAAATGCTTTTAAAAGTAAAAAAAAAGGCTCTGACGATCGTGTGGCTCAGCTGGGCATGGGGGTGGGGCAGGGATTTTTGCTACCGGTTCTCCGAACCACCCGCCACCATTGCTACCTGATCGGCCGGTCCGGTCCGAACTGGGAGCATTTCACCTTTGTGGAGGTGTTTGAAAAAGTAGGTTTCACTGAAACAACGCAACCATTCATATTCTTCACACAACACAATTTACCTATGAAGTTCCAGTAACAGAAGCTTGTAGGCTTAGTTTTCTGGGAAAATGAATAGAAGAATATGGTCAGTCTTCACACTAAGCTTGGCTCCTGGTGAGTTATGAATACATCCAGATTTTTCTATGGAACAAGATGGACTTGTTTTGCCACTGCTTTCTTCTGTGATTTTCTTACCCCTGAATCTCAATCCAGTATAAGTAAAGAGGTTTTCTGGTGGTTATTCATACAGATGTCCTTCTCCAGGCATCTTCTTGGCCACCATGGCAACAAAATATTTGATAAAATGGTCCTGTAGGCTAATACAGTGGTCTTTTAAAAAACTTCCTTAGGTACATGTCCATTGCTTTTCACAAGTTACCATACCAAATCTTTCTTTCTTAGTTATTTTTTTGGGTTTCATTTCAGGTTTAGACCATTGCTGCCTACCATTTTCTCCACATTGATGAAAACAAGGAAAGTCGTAAGAAAAAGGTTCAGCTCCCTGTTAAATATATGCATGGATACTACACTTCACTTTAAATGTTGCTGATGTTTGTTCCCTCTGCTGGACAGTTAATTTAATAAGAAGAACTCTTAAAAAGATCAAAGAAAAATTACCTGTTAAAACTCTATATATTTATTTTTCAAAAATTACTTTTTTTTTTTACTTGAAAGTTTTTCCTTTGAAAATATCATTGCCATCCTGGCTAATCCTAAATCAGAATGGCTCTATGCCTTAAGCAAGTTTTTAACAAAGACAAAACATTTCGCCCTCGTAAGAAATTTGAGCCGGGCACACAGCGGTTTGAGCTGTACAAGAAAGCCCAGGCTTCCCTCAAATCAGGACTAGACTTAAAGACAGTGGTCCAATTGCCCCCAGGGGAGAACATCAATGACTGGATTGCAGTGCACCTCGTGGACTTCTTCAATAGGATAAATCTCATTTATGGGACCATATCTGAGTTTTGCACTGAGAAGAGCTGCCCCATTATGTCTGGTGGCCTGAAGTATGAATATCGATGGCAGGATGATTATCGATTCAAGAGACCTACCAAGCTTTCAGCACCACATTACATGGGCATGCTGATGGACTGGATTGAGACACTAATTAATAATGAAAACATCTTTCCTACTAGAATAGGTAAGTAAAATTTAATTGCTCTCTGGAAAGTTGAGTCTTCCAGATCAAACTCTTTCTCCTTGTAGCACAGAGCATTGTTTATTTTGGCTTCAGTGGTTCTCCAAGGTCTTTTAACAGTACTCTGAAGTGAGTATCCCTTCTACTCACTTCAGGGGCAAAACTGGTAAAGAACCTGGAATCACTTCCTGGGAGAGGTGGGCAGTTCCTTTCCCCATGCCAGGCCTTCCATAAAGCATGACCATTCATCAACAATGCCAAAACTGACTGACTCAATCACAGGTCTTCACCTTTTGGTACTTCCTTTGTTTTGCTTCCTATTTAATTTCCTTGTTAAAATGGCCAGCCAATCACTGTCAAGGGATACCAACAGGTTTTGATTTCCAGCAATGTGCACCCCCCGCCCCCAGGAGGACACATTAACACAAGCCTCACGCCTCTCATAATTGTCAGAAGATTCCCTACTCTTCCTTGAGGGAACTGGATGGCCCAGGTTGGATGTTGGTGATGTTGCCAGGTGCCTTAATCGACTATCCTTCACTAAAGAAACAGAAGTACTTGAAACCCTGAACGAGGTGACAGGTAATATCCTCTCCCAAAGACCTCTCATGAGTCCCTCAGACAAAGCTATGAGTTTCTAGGGGCTGGGTTGCAACCAGGGGTGAAATCCAGCAGGTTCTGACAGGTTCTGAAAAACCGGTAGCAGAAATTTTGAGCAGTTCAGAGAACCGGTAGGGGAAATTTTGAGCAATTCAGAGAACCAGCAAATATCCTTCTGGCTGGCCCCAGTGTGGGGTGGAAATGGAGATTTTTCAATATCCTTCCCCCTAGAGTGGGATGGGAATGGGGATTTTGAGTATCCTTCCCCTGCCACACCCATTAAGCCATGCCCACAGAACCGGTAGTAAAAAAAATTAGATTTCACCACTGGTTGCGACCGTCCGCCTTTGACTCCACCATCACCATTCTTCACCACAGGAGAAACGGGAAGAGAAAGAAATCTCATTTTGTTGCCCTTGACTGAAAAAAACCTCACAGGATGAGGCAAAGAGGAAGGGAGAGAAGCAGGTTCAGTCTCTATCCTTCTCCTCCACAGGGAAGGATCCCTCTCCTAACCCTCTTATAGAGAGCAAAGAGGATCACCTTTGCAAGTGGAAGAGGCCACTGACCAAATGGGAGAGAGACATGCCATTCTTTTTATATCCAGAAAAGAGGAAAGGGAAGATTGCCCTAGCTTAGATGGAGAAGACTCTAGCCAGTCTCCAAGTCCACCTGATTGCTTCAATGCTCGTCAAAAAAACAAAACAAAAACAAACAAACCCAGATTCATTTTTTTAATGTGAATAATTAGCCACCCCGCTCACAGGAATGAGTATGTGGAATTGTTGCTTTAACCCAGGGGTCTCCAACCTTGGGCCCTTTAAGACTTGTGGACTTCAACTCCCAGAGTTCCTCAGCCAGCTTTGCTGGCTGAGAGACTCTGGGAGTTGAAGTCCACAAGTCTTAAAGGGACCAAGGTTGGAGACCCCTGCTTTAACCTATAAAAAGACCTCTTCAATGCATTCAGCTGCTTTAGGACTTATTTTCATGAGTCGACTCACACAAGTGCAGCAGCTCTCTGCTGATTATTAAAGCAGTTGCATCTTTTTTTCTAGGCTTTCAGACAATGCCCCTCTCTTAATGAATTGAATCACTGCAGCAGTGTTTCTTTAATATTACTCTTAATGCAGCAGTGTCTCTTCTCAGGTTGGCACTAACTGCAGACAGCCAGTTCTGCTTTTTTAAAAAAACAAATAAATGCAAACGATGCTTTCACAAATCCAAAAGGAAGGAGTGAGGGATAAGTATTGAATTTTTCTTCTATTGTGAAGGAATACCATTTTGACACAGCATGTTCCTTCTTGTGTTCACAGCTGGTCAGCTTCATAAATGCTTACTTGTGTCATTTCTATCTCTTCCCCTTCCATCTCCTTTCAAAATTAATACTGCGTAAAACTTCACAGCTGTTTTTGTGCCTTTATCACATACATTAGTTTAAGGGCACAGATTGAGGCTCATTTATGGCAAATGGCAAATACTTTATGTCTAGTGGGATTTTAAAATCCATGACAAAATACTATTGTTCTGAACAAATCATTCCTCCCAGACTTAACAATATAATAGATGAAACTAAAAAAATCCAACTGACAGGCATTAGAGAAATGTTATCTTGGAGAGACAAATCACTTAACATTCTTTTATGTAATATACTTGTTTTTATTATTTCTAATTTATAATGCATTAATAATCAATACCATACTGGAATAAACAGCAATTTGAACTTATCCATTCCTTACCATGATAACATCAAAATGACAAAATCAGAGGTGGGTTTCAGCAAGTTCTGACCAGTTCTGGAGAACTGGTAGCATAAATTTTGAATAGTTTGGAGAACCGGTAGTAAAAATTCTGACTGGCCCCTCCCCCATCTATTCTCTGCCTCCCAAGTCCCAGCTGATCGGGAAGAAATGGGGATTTTGCAGTAACCTCCCCCTGGATTGGGGTGGGAATGGAGATTTTACAGTATCTTTCCCCTGCTGCCCACCAAGCCATGCCCACCAAGCTATGCCACGCCTACTAAACTATGCCACGCCACACCCACAGAACCGGTACTAAAAAAATTTGAAACCCATCACTGGACAAAATGTGCATTGTGGCTCCTAATGCAAGTTTTCCCCCTTTCTTACTTGTGACACATAGTGCGGCATATAAATATGTAAGGGGCAGAGTTTGCATTACAATGTCATAACGGGCATTTAGTTCCTTCCCCCATTCCTCCAACTATGTTCTTGGATACTGGGCAAGGTGGTGATGAGAATTAGAAATTCTACAAGATGCCATTCTACATACGTTCTTTCCTATATACTCATAGGATTGTAATCAGACAACAGTTTCCCTTTGATGATGATAAAATTGAGTCCCATTTATATGTCTACTCATCCAATTATAATATTTGTTCACAAATATTCTTTGCAGATATTTCTAGTCTTTAAATTAAAAAAAACAAAAACCATTTGTAAATGAAACAAAAAATGTCATAAGACATTCAATTCACTTCAAAATGGTTGATCCTGATTCCAGATAGCAAGAATTGAACATTGATACATTTGAGCTCCTTGGTCATAAAACTAGATTCAAAAATTTCCTTTTTTTAGTATTGTTTCAGGTAGTGTTTAATACAATACTGCAGCACACCTTTCTTTGACATGTATTATTCCCTGTGAATATTCTGCCACTTAGTGAAGCTGGAGAGAGATTGTGGCAATCCATTTCCACATTCCAAAGATTGTAAGAATTTAAATGCTCACGATTCTTACTGAAGAACAAAACAAAGCAAAATCTCAATAAAGATATCCTGCTTGTAGTCTTGGAGATCAAGAATACTGTACGTGAACTGCAATTCACTTTTAATATTGCAAATAAAATTATCTGTTGAAAAAGAACTTCAGGAGAAAATTGTGAGTGATAAATCCAAGGAGGATTGGCACACTTCTCATCATTATACTTTTGTTCTTCAGATCAAATTGCTACTCTTGGTTTTTAAAGATGATTGGGGAAGAAACACATTTAAAAAAAGCACCAGGAGGGGAGAGAATTGCCATTATTAGGCTTAATTTGTTATTTAAGAACTTTCACAGCTAGAAACTGGGAAATAATGACCATTTTTTCATCAATGACATAGTGTCTTCATAGTGTCAACCAATCATTCTTGAAGTAATATAAAGCCACTCCTCATTACTGTTACTTTGAAACAACAATGGCGAGATGACTCTAAAAGTCATTAGTAGGAAAATGACTAATGTCAGTGACATGATATTGAGCTTCCATAAAACTTTATTTGGATGCCAGTAATATAGACAGATATTGCAATTTCCTAGGATCCAGAAATAATACCATCATCAATTATGTTTGTTTGTCATTGCCTTCTCAGCAGTGTGTGGTTAAATTGCTACACACTTGAGCAACTGCTAGCTAGTTAGCTAGAAGCACTTCTGTTTAGAATGCATTGCAAACTCTGTGGCATTGGAGAAATATTGGACTGGGAATAGGGCTAGGCCCTAGCTCTTAAAACTTTTCCAGTTTTTCATTTTTTTGGTCATCATGGTATCATACAAAGCTTAGAGGAAAGCTTAATGAGATAAGTAGCATAACATTATCCTTTATATTTTTTCCCAGTGAAAGCTGCTTAGAAAAGCATCTTACCAAACACATGGGAAGATCATGAAAGTAGACGGTATCCAAATTGAGACTGGAGCTACTATGCAACATTTGTTTAATAATTTTTCTTCGGCAACTGGTCTGAACCAGTTCAAAAGTTTAATGTGCTTTTCCTAGTTTCAATTGCAATATATTAAAAGCTTCATGTTTGTGTAAGCTGACCTTAGATATCGCAGTGTTTACATGAAACAAACATTATCTTATCAGATTTCTACCATGCTTCCTGATTGGGAGAAGGTTGTGATCTCCCTTCGGACAATCAGAGAATGCTATTCTTCTTTGTGAATGTCCTAATGAAAGCTTAGTTTGTTGCTTTTACCATATACAGCAAAATTGCTTTTCAGATTTCCCTGTAGGAAAAATAATAGCTAAAAATAATTTTTCCTTTAATAAACTTGACTAACCATGCATGGTTATTTGGTTGCAGCTGGGGAAAAAAAATCAGCACTCAGCAGGATATTAACTTAATATTTTTCAGCTTATAAAGCATTGCTCCATGTTTTTTCGTATTCTATAATTATACAAAGGAGCTCAGAACTCTACCTATCCATCACGATTACTTGCCAAAAATTGAATTGAATACTTTATTTGGACAATGTGATTGTGCAATTAGACACAAAAGGAATTTGTCTCTGTGCCGAAGTTCTCGTGTACATGCAAAGTAACAGAATAATGATAATCATCATTATAATAATACCAATAAGAGGGGCAAGTTAAGAAGAAGGATAAATAATACTACAACCATACTACATGGATAAATACACAGAGACATTAGACAGCACTGTGAGAATTAGGTGTTCAGCAAAGTGATGGTCTGAGGGAAAAACTATCCCTGTGTCTAGTTGTTTTGGCATGCAGTGCCCTACAGTGCCATCTCGAGAGGCAGGAATTGAAATAGTTTATATCCAGGATGTGAGGGGTCTACAGCAGTGGTGGGTTGCCCCTGATTCGGACTGGTTCTTGCGAACCGGTAATAAAACCGGGGGGGAGGCTCCGCCCACCGACCCCGATGTCATCAGGAAGCTTCTGCGCATGTGATCCTGCTGCAAACCGGTAGTAAAGTTAAGTAGAACACACCCCTGGTCTGCAGATATCTTCTCAGCCCTCCTTCTGCCCCGAGCAATATACAGGTGTTCTGCAGAAGGCAGGTTGGTTGAAGAGCATGAGGTGAGTTTGGTATGGCAGGATAAGCCAGCAAGTGAAAGGCTGAGTTTGAAAACAGTCAACATCTGTCTTGAGGCAATAGAGAAAAACACTGAAGAAAAAAAAATCCCAATATATCCCTCTAGGACAGGGGTCTCCAACCTTGTCAATTTTAAGACTTGTGGACTTCAACTCCCAGAGTTCCTCAGCCAGCAAAGCTGGCTGAGGTACTCTGGAAGTTGAAGTCCACAAGTCTTAAAGTTGACAAGGTTGGAGACCCCTGCTCTAGGAGAGGCAGTTCAATAGTGTTTGTGACTACTCCATTCTAAGCATTCCCCATTTTTTTCAGGCACATGACCTAGAGTTGAGTAGAGCATGTGCACACACACACACACACACACACACACACACACACACACACACACACTCTTACTAGCGTGCATATAATACAAAGACAGTACTGTACTTCTCTGTGCAGAATACAGATGAATTTTATGACCAGTGCTGGTAAACAGGTGGGAAGAGTTTCAGAAGCCACACTAGTCTGCATGCTTCCCTAACTTTGTTTCATCTTTTAGTTGTGAGAGTAGTTAGGCAGGAAGCTGTACGGGATGTATCTTTAATCATCACATTAGGGTTTTAAAAAGAGGGGCAGAGGGTTTTCATTAGAAGAGTAACATGTAAGAAGCAATGGGTTATCACTGATCTTTTTTCTTCAGTTGCCTTGACACCAAAAACCCCCCAAGCCTCACTTATGGTAGCTATAAGGCAAGCTAATTGGAGCTCTTCTTTTAGAGTTCTAGCAGTTGTTCAGAAAGGGCAGAGGAGGAAAAGATTGCTTTCCCTGTATTGCTTTCCTAAAGAATCCATCCCCACACTTGCTTTTATTTATTTATTTATTTATTTATTTTATTAAATTTTTATACCGCCCTTCTCCTGAAGGACTCAGGGCGGTGTACAGCCAAAGTAAAATACAGGATATATACAATTAAAAAGAATTTAAAATAAAACTATTACTAAACGGCTGATATTTATGCCAGTCCTGCTTGAATAAATAAATATGTTTTTAGCTCACGACGAAAGGTCCGAAGATCAGGCACTTGACTTTTAATTAAAAACCTAAACCAGCCATGGCTGAATTACACTGCCAAAAGCTTAAAACACTCTTATCTAAAACAGGGGTCTCCGATCTTGGCAACTTTAAGACTTGTGGACTTCAACTCCCGCAGTTCACTGGCTGAGGAACTCTAGGAGTTGAAATCCACAAGTCTTAAAGTTGCCAAGGTTGGAGACCCCTGATCTAAAACACACCATTGTCAATCAGTGGTGGGTTTCAAAATTTTTTGCTACCGGTTCTGTGGGTGTGGCTTGGTGGGCATGGCAGGGGAAGGATACTGTAAAATCTCCATTCCCTCCCAATCAGCTGGGACTCGGGAGGCAGAGAATAGATGGGGGAGGGGACAGTCAGAATTTTTATTACTGGTTCTCCAAACTACTCAAAATTTCCACTACCGGTTCTCCAGAACTGGTCAGAACCTGCTGAAACCCACCTCTGATGTCACTTTGATACTGCATACAGTTAGTTTTTGAATCCCATGGTCTCTTTGTCTCTGCTTCATTGGTTACTTTATTACAATATGACAAAATCCAAGCAGCTGCTATAAACTACTGTAAAGGTAAAGTAGATATGCCAAAAGTTTGGTAGAACTGGTAGCTATCTTGCTTTTGTGTTTAAAAAAGGCTATTTCTCAATTACAAACCCAGGAGTGGAGATACGATGAGGTAAAAAGTCCTTAGAAAGCTGCACAAACCACAGTTTTATAACCAAGACAGTGCAGAGCAACATCTGTACAGGCTTTTTATGTAAGCTAAAATTTGCTGAAGACTATATAGTTTTGGCTTTTCCCAAGATAATACGTGGCTGAGTTGTTTGTGTAAACAATGCTACAAAACAAGTACTTAACAACTCTCCTGTGCCATTTTAGCACTTTTAACTTTGCTATGCTACATTTCATTTTTAGAAAGCAGCGTTTTAAACTTGTACTCTCAAGAAAAAAAAAAACTATTGTGGCACTATTCTCATAAGCCAGAGAATGTGGCTTATGGATTTGCTTTTCAAGCTATTTGTAGTCTTAAAATCCTTCTTGATTGGATTTAATGGATATCCTGAGTCCCAAACTAGCCAACATATTTGAACCTAAGTTGCGGTGTAAACAACACTGGTATATGGTTAACATATGGTTGTATATCATGAAAACTAGAAAACTCCATACTTTTCGGAGTATAAGACACACTTTCCCTCCCCTAAAACTGAGCGAAAATTGCAGTGTGTCTTATACACCAAATGTTGCTGAAGCCCCGCCCACCTGCTGGCCCCCACCCTTTGGCCATTATCAGCCTCCGTGCATTGTGTTTTTGGCTGCAGGGATTGCCACAGCACATTGCCGCCGGTCACCGCCTCCACACATCACATTTTCGACCTCCGTGAATCACGTTTTTGGGCAGTTCAAGGCGGCGGGGATAGGCGGCAACAGTGGCGGCAATCCCAACTGCCTGGAACCGGCTGAAAATGTGACACACAGAGGCCAAAAATGGAGTGTGCGAAGGTCAAAAATGCGATTCGCGGAGGCCAAAAATGTGATGCACAGAGGCGGCGATGGGCTCTCATGAGCCCTGCAGCCTGGAACAGCTGATTGGTGGTATTCCGGGAGGCTGATCCCACCATCAATCAGCTGATTGTGCTAAATTAGGCTGCAATAATGGGCTGAAGCTTACCAGGCTGTTTGTTGTTTGCTGCAAGGACACTAGCCAGATGAATACCGATGAATGCTGGTAGGCAGAGGCAGAATTTTTTTTCTTGTTTTCCTCCCCAAAAACTAATGTGCATCTTATACTCAGGAGGCTGGAGCATCTTACACTCCAAAAAATACAGTAGTAATTCATCATTTACTAGAAGTGGGGAATATAGTTGTATGTACAACAATTTTCATATCTCCAAAGTTAGACAGCATTTAAACTCCAAATAACCTGGCAATAGCATTTGAGAATTTCTTGTAAGTTATACAACTTCTCCTGAGATCTGTTATACAGCATTCTCTGCCAGCACAGATGGCTGCCAGGAAGCAAGTTAGTAAGCCTTGAATCTGCCACAGGCCAGAGATAAGGAAATTCAGTGCTTTACTGCAATTAGCTGGAATACAACAGCTCTTGAAAAGTGTTTTTCCAGAACCTTTGGGGATAGACTGTACTCATGGTCAAACAGACATTGAAATCAGTAAGCTACTAATCAGATAACAAATCCACTGGAGACTCAATAAATGAGGTCAAAATAAATCTAAGATCAAAAACACAGCAATGCAGGATATTCACAGGGAAGAGCTGAAGTTTTGATAAGTTGTTCTCAACACTGTCTAAAGGGACAGTATTGTTAAATAAGCCACACTGAACCTCCCCCTCATCGAATAGTAGCTGCAGAGTCTGTTCTTCTGTTACCAATCACCTGGTTAGCCTCCCCGATCTGCAAAGAATAGAATAGAATAGAATAGAATAGAATAGAATAGAATAGAATAGAATTTTATTGGCCAAGTGTGATTGGACACACAAGGAATTTGTCTTGGTGCATATGCTCTCAGTGTACATAAAAGAAAAGATACGTTCATCAAGGTACAACATTTACAACACAATTGATGGTCAATATATCAATATAAATCAAGGATTGCCAGCAACAAGTTATAGTCATACAGTCCTAAGTGGAAAGAGATTGGTGATGGGAACTATGAAACGATTAATAGTAGTGCAGATTCAGTAAATAGTCTGACAGCGTTGAGGGAATTATTTGTTTAGCAGAGTGATGGCCTTCGGGAAAAAACTGTTCTTGTGTCTAGTTGTTCTGGTGTGCAGTGCTCTATAGCATCATTTTGAGGGTAGGAGTTGAAACAGTTTATGTCCAGGATGCGAGGGATCTGCAAATATTTTCACGGCCCTCTTCTTGATTCGTGCAGTATACAGGTCCTCAATGGAAGGCAGATTGGTAGCAATTATTTTTTCTGCAGTTCTAATTATCCTCTGAAGTCTGTGTTTTTCTTGTTGGGTTGCAGAACCGAACCAGACAGTTATAGAGGTTGAGCCTTTGAGCCAAAGTTGAATCCTAGATCTTCATTAAATGCCTCTGCCTAGGACTAAGTGACTGGGCTTCTGAATCTAAGAGATTATCAGTGATATGGGTGAAGGGTCCTATGGACTTGCTGGCTTTGTTAAGGTCAGAGTGAGATCACGGGCTCTGTTTTGCTGGAATCTCCAATGACAGGATTGCTACTACTTCAGTGGTGGAATTCAGTTTTTTTTACTACCTGATCTGTGGGCATGGCTTGGTGGGCATGGCAGAGGAAGGATACTGCAAAATCCCCATTCCCTCCCCACTCCTGGGGGAAGGATATTGCAAAATCTCCATTCCCACCCCTACTCTGGGGCCAGTCAGAGGTGGTATTTGCCGGTTCTCTGAACTACTTAAAATTTCCGATTTCCAGAACTGCTGAATAGCACCCCTGTACCACTTGATGCTTCTGATACCACTTTCTTTATAAGTTAGGTATATTCTAATATTGCAAGAATGGAGGATTAGAATTCATGGTCTCCCAATTCTAGCCTGATGCCTTCACTACTACACCAGACCGGCTCTTAACTGTGTGAATAGTTGTTGTGTCTTTTCCGCTCTCACCGCAGCCAGGGTCTGCTTATCTGCTCCCGAACACGGAGGAATGTATGCCTCCCGGCCCCAGTTCTGGCTCCATGCCCAGACAAGCTGCAGAGGAGGGGGCACCTCCCGGTCCCAGCCCTGGCTCCATGCCCAAGCAGGCTGCAGAGGAGGGAGCATCCTGCCCCAGCCCTGGCTCCATGCCCAGGCAAACGGAGCAGCTAGACCCCTCCCCCTCCTCCACAGCATGTGAGCCTGAGGAAAGTTTACTTCCAACAACAGCTGATTGGAGTGACCCTCGCATCAGAAGACTGGATAGGCGGAGGCAACAGAAGGAAGGGAGGGGCAGGCCTTAATGAGTGCTGAGTCATGGAGCCACACCCCATGGCCTATATAAAGGATCTGCTTTCTGGCAGTCTCTGAGTCAGGCAAAGTCGAACTTATCTTGCTGAAGTCACTTTCTGGTCTCCTGCCTGCTCTGAGGACTTTGCTAGGATTTTGGGCAGAGGCAAGCCTGATTCGGATTTCCCTGACCCGGCCGTCAGCAGAGGAGTGGGACACGACAATAGTCTTCATTTAAGAGGACATATCAACTGACAAGGCAGTTGACAGTCTTAATGTATTCAGAAACAGAATTATCAGATTAAAATTGTATAGATAGTCCTCAAATTACGATTACAATCGAGCCTTAAATTTCTGTTTTTAAGCGAGACATCTGTTAAGGGAGTTCTACCCCATTTTACGACCTTTCTTGCTACGGCTGTTAACTGAATCACTGCCCTTGTTAAATGAACAGCGCAGTTATTCAATGAATCTGGCTTCCCCATTGACTTTACTTGTCAGACGGTCGCAAGAGGGGATCCCATGACCCTGGGACACTAAAACCATCATAAATATGAGTCAGTTACTAAGTGTCTGATTTTGATCCTGTGACCGTGCAGATGCTGCAAGTCGTAAAAGGGTCACAAATCACTTTTTCAGTGCTGTTGTAACTTTGAACGGTCACTAAATGAACTGCTGTTAAGTCGAGGACTACCTGTACACATTCAGAGCAGCACTAGATGGCAGTAAAGAGATACAGAAAGTTCTAACTGTTCTGTCACCTGGTGGGCATCTTATGCTTCATAGCTCTATTTTGAAAGAAAGTGTTTAACTATTTCATTGATCAACTACTGTATATCATCAAAACCCATAACATGCTAATAGTGTTTCCTAGCCTATTCTGCAGGTATAAAAATGTACTCTGTACTGTGAAGCACTCCCTCCCTCCTGCTATCCTCAAAATAATTCTCTAGTGCTAGATGAACCACTCTAATGATTATGTTCATAAGCTTTACAATTGCAGTGAAAGACATAAACAAGGTGATCCTTGAAGCGTAAACTCCAATCCCTGCGATCTCATAACACTAAGTCTAGGTTGGCAAAATCCTTCTGCATGACACTGTTACTGCTATTGATCATCGTGGGTCTAAATGGGCAAAAGTTCTGATTGCATAAAAGGATGATTTCATTTATTCTTGAAGTATTGGGAGATAACTCTCCAACACAGTAGTTGTTCAGTCACTAAGTTGTGTCCAGTGGTGGGATTCAGCCAGTTCGCACCACTTTGTTAACTTTCTGAGCAGTTTGGTGAACTGGTGGTTGGAAGAAATCATTAGGGCAGAGAACCAGTTTTTAAATTATTTGAATCCCTCCACTGGTTGTGTCCAATTCTTTGCAATCCATGGACCATCACAAACCAACGCCCCCCGCCCCCACTGTCCTCCACTGTCTCCTGGAGTTTGCCCGAAAGTCTACTGCACACTCATCTCTATATCAACTTCATATTCTTACATAGTTGCAGTATGACAGTCGTAAGGTTTATGATGCCAAGGTTCATGTGGAACAGATTTATCTTGGTAAGCCAAACAATTGCTACAATAGAAGCAGACCTTTCTCAAAGCATCCACTCTGTCACTGACGTTACTGAAATTTTAGCACTTTGATTGTGGAGGAGGTGCAAAGAGAATGCCACAACTAGTAGTTCACCAAAGCTTTTACTTGGCCACATTTGTTTGATTTCGAGATACTAGGAGAACTCTTTATTTATTTATTTATTTGTCTGTTTTGCAGGTGTACCTTTCCCCAAGAATTTCCAGCAAGTCTGCACAAAGATCCTCACACGCCTCTTCAGGGTTTTCGTCCATGTTTATATCCACCACTTTGACAGCATCATCGGTATTGGTGCTGAAGCTCATGTCAACACTTGCTACAAACACTTTTACTACTTCATCAATGAATTCAGCTTGGTTGATCAAAGGGAATTAGAACCACTGGTAAGAAATATCCTATCATCCTTCTTGCTTCTAAGCCAGGGGTGTCAAACTCGTGTCATCACAGTGTCGTCGCGTGACATATCGTGACTTTCTCCCCCCTTTGCTAAAGCGGGTGTGGGTGTGGCCATCACATGATGCATCCACCTCGCAGACCTCGAGTTTGACAGCTGTGTTCTAAACGGTGAAGGTTTCCTTTGGGTGAAAGCATGCTGGCGGGAGCAGTTGTGCAGAAATAACACAGGGATCCTTTAGCTTATTGCTTTGCAGGTTCCTAGTGATTAAGTCATGCACAATTAATCTGCATAGGCACATGGTTTTTATGTTGCACAGACAGGGAAGTAAATTAGGGAGACATTTGGGATGCTGGTGGATAAGAACAGACTTTTGGAACAAGACAAAAGTATAGAACAGAACAAAGCGACCACCGAAGCAGAAATTTCATCTACACAACAACAACCTGCAACTCTAATTGAATACCACCAAAGCATCTGAATTCCGTTTTTTTTTTTTTGGAGAACAGGGACTTAATGCATTTATTTTTGCTTTAGAATTACATATAGGTAATACAAGAGCTGCACTAAAACTTCCCAGTTGTATACTTTCTAGGTGCCTTAAGTAATACATGTGTGATAAGTCACAGGAGTAAAAAAATTATCCCCATCAAGATTCCAGCACAGTACAGCTTCACTTTTTATTTGTTAATTATTAGATTTATATGGTGTTTTTCATCCAAAAGCTCAAGATAGCTTTCAAAGGAACCTCTTTAATTTTATCCCCACAACCGCATCCCTGTGTAATAGATTTAAACATCCCTCTATTCAGAGGTAACCTAGCAACTTCCCATGATTATGCTTAACCAAGCATTTTAAAACATTTGTTGACTAAACCAAATTTGGTTAGCTTCACCCAGTGCAGAAGCCAAAAGCTGTATTTTATGAACTTATGAATTACTGTGTTCATTTATTGCACTAAGTTGTAGTGCAATATGATTGTAATAGGTTGTAATATGATTTTTTAAGGTTTTCAATTTAGTAAGATGTGTGAGACCGGCTGCATCGAAATGATTTGCTCCACCTGAAATCTATTTTTTTTTCTGATGATGCATTTGCTGTTTGGGAGCAGTTTGGTAGATGAGGATATATACGCAGTGTTTCACATACATCAGAATAACTGCTGATCTTAAAAGGCAATTAAAACCCAGGAAATCAATGACTGTGGGAAGAAGGGGAAAAAAAACCCTGTAATAACTTCCCTCCTTCCTGCTGTTTCCCTTAAGGCATAATAAGAGGAAGTTTCTCCACAAATACCCTTGTAAAGTGGCAGTAACTTGTGCTCAGTATTGTTGGCTGGCCAAATGGGAATTGTTTTTTTGTTCTTTGTGCCATATTGTTCAAGCAATTGATTTTAAACAATTCTTGAAACATATGAATTTGTCCTTTTGGTGCTAAGATATGCACAGCTGCATCATGGCTTTTATTCCTCCTGCTTGTTCCCAGATTCAAAGTGAAATGTGATCCATCGGCATCCATTCCTAAGCCCAGGAATGCCAACATGATGAAATGTGTGTCGTGACATCACTGCGCAATGATGTAGTTGCGACGGGATCACAGACAAGTCTTTTTTGTAGTTGCGACGGGATCACAGACAAAAATGCAAGGAACACAGTTTGCCTCACGACATTGTGATGCACGTTGCATTGCTTGTAGACGAATGCTTAAATAACCTTGGAATAGCAAAGGTGAAATAAAAGATAACTCAGCTCTGGGGAAGGGAAGGTGTGAGAAAGAAACTCAAAATAATCCTGCCTTTAGTTTGATCAGTGTTAAAACTAGGCACAGAGAACGTCTGCCATGCTTTCAGTTAGTATAAAGATAAAAGTTTTCCCTGTCCAGTTATTTCTGACTCTAGGTGGGGATGCTCATCTCCATTTCTTAGCCAAGGGTACCAGTGTTGTCTGAAGACATTTCCATGGTCATGTGGCCAAGGCATATGGAACACTGTTACCTTCCCACTGAATTGGTACCTATTTATCTGTTTCCATTTGCATGTTTCCAAACTGTTCGGTAGGCAGGAGCTGGGGAAAATAACAGGAGTTCACCCCCATCGCAAGCCACTCAGGTATTGAACCCAGGCTGTCAGCTCAAACTCAGTGTCTTTTAACCACTGAGCCACTGTGCCCCCGTCAGTTAGTATACCGTACTTGGATTAGTAGTGTTCATCTAATCTTTGAACTGCCTGGTTTATCTCAGTGGAGGGCGTTTGCCTTCACCCTGAATATCTTATGAGGATATCTGCTATAACACTGACAACAACACAACTTTCATAATGCAGTTGCAAAGCTCATTCCTTCTCTAAGATTACGGGGTGCAAGGTTACTGAAACACCTATAGCTAACATCAGCTTAAATCAGTAGTGCATTTCAATTTAGTTTGCTACCGGTTCGCTCGTGTGCACTTGCGTGCATGCGACGCTTCTGTGCATGTGCAGAAGCGTCCAGGCAGGTGGGCAGAGCCTCCCGCCGCTACTGGTTCATTCGATCCAGGGCGAACCGGTAGCAACCCACCACTGGCTTAAAGCTTTGACAAGAATCCTCCTATTAAGATAAGGAAAAAAATCAAAATTGGGATATTGCCACCAAATTAATTCTGTTTCTGACAAGTTTCTAATATTGAGAAGAATCTATGTCCTCCACTCAAACTCTGTTCATCTTCTTACTTTGTTAAAAAAGAGAAAAGAGTGGAAAAAATATGGACTGGAAAAAAAAATCATACTCTGGTAGAGAGAGGTTCCCTGAGGATGGGCTCGAGCAGGAGTCTGAAAGCTTGGAAGACTAAACCTGCAGTCCGGTGACCAACTCAGATTGGATCCTGAAAAAAATAAAAAGCTCCTAAGCAGCATTCCTGCTTTACATGTTTGAAAGTTGCCTTGTGGTGAGAAAGCGGCAAACCAAATTTAAAAATAAATAAATAAAATAAAAAATAAAGAGCAGGGGAAAAAATCCATTCTGTGTAAGTAAAGGAGGCGGGGAAGAAAAATCAATTTTGTATAATGGGTTCAGCTAAGTTATTATACAGGCATTAAAGCTACTTGGAGATACCCATTCTCTCTCTAACCAACCCTTCTTGACCTCTTTTCTTGCACCAGTAATTGGAAGAATTAGGTGCAGTCCTGATTTTGTACTAAATTACTTCTTAGGAAGGAAACATGTTGAATACACTGGACTTCCTTCCAAGTAAATGTAGAATTGTGCTGTTAATGTTTCCTCTGGGAATTGATTTCAGGTTTGAATAGTAATTTAGAAACAAGAGTAAACCCTTCTTTTCTGATTATTTTACATAAACTTATAAGTAGAGCTTATGTAGAATAAAGAGCATTGCTTTATGGCTGGTGTTGTGGCACATCCAGGAGGGTATGAAGATCCAGTGATGACCTCTCTTTTCACGTCACATGATGCTGAAGCTGGAGGCTTCTGAAAGTGAGGAATGCTAATTTTCCCCTCTATTTTTTATGTACTGGGGGAGAGGGGTCCACCGCAGTGAAAACAATTTCTGAAATAGCTTGGTTTCATTTTCTTGTGCTTGGAGGGGGAAAAAATCCAAATTTCTTTTCTAGTTACTTTCTCACACTGATCAGGCTACAATGGATGATAGAATCAACACACATCCATTCTGGGATATTATCAGTAGTCTTCCTGAGAATTCTCAATTGAGAATTGAAACAGAAGTAAACAGTGTACATGTATTTTTTTTACTTCTTTAAAAGGGGGTTTTGATGCAAATTTTGCAGGTGTAAGGTGGGGACAATAAGTTAGTGGTTGAAAATAGAATTTGATGCCTGCCACCCAAATCAAAGCAACACATGTACAAGTATGGCTGGGATTCTAGAGTAAATGTCTATAGGTTTTGAGCATTCTTTCCCAGAAGCCCTCTGAGTCTATACATCCTGCCGTTGCCTCCTAGCTAGCCTGATAGGAGATAATTACTGCTGTCACCAACTATCTTCCATGGGACACCTCAACTACTGTCCTTCATCTATCCAATCTGTGAAAGATAAGACTCCCAAAATTTGTTTTGCCGAATAGACTAGACTAGAACAGAACAGAACAGAACAGAATTGAATTCTTTCTTGGCCAAGTGTGATTGGACACACAAGGAATTTGTCTCCAATATATAAACTCTTAGTGTACATACAATCAACAGAGTGATAAGTCACAGATCATAAATCATAAAATACAATCATAAATCATAAGATACAAACAACTGATAAATCATAATATACCAATAGGAGTAGGTAGTAAGAAAGATTAAAGATGAGAAGGATAATAGTTATATAGCCTACTACTAGAGGAGATCAACCCTGACTACTCTTTAGAAGGCCAGATCCTGCAGATGAAACTGAAATACTTTGGCCACCTAATGAGAAGGAAGGACTCACTGGAGAAGAGCCTAATGCTGGGAAAGATTGAGGGCAAAAGAAGGGACAACAGAGAACGAGGTGGCTGAAAGGAGTCACTGAAGCAGTCGGCGTGAGCTTAAATGGACTCCAGAGGATGGTAGAGGACAGGAAGGCCTGGAGGAATGTTGTCCAAGGGGTCGCGATGGGTCGGACACGACTTCACAACTAACAACAACAACAGCCTACTACATGGGTAAAAAGCCTTAGGCATAAGATAGCGCTGTGGGAATTAGATGTTTAGCAGAGTAATAGCATCGGGGGAAGAAACTATCTTTATGTCTAGTTGTTTTGGCAAGCAATGCCTGTAGTGGCGTCTTGAGGAGAGAAGTTGAAACAGTTTATGTCCAGGATGTGAGGGCATCTAGAGATACTTGTTTGTTTGTTTGTTTATTTACAGGTAAAATTGGAAAAAACAGAGACGTTGTAATACAACCTCCTGATTTTGTAACATAAAGCTGTGTAGTTAAAGGTTTCAGTTCTTCCTCCCTTCTCTGGAAGATAAAGTCATTTCATATGAAATAAATAAAATCAAATGTTATTTTTAAAAAAGAAACTCAAAATATAAGATCATAAAACAGTGATTGTTTGCTATAATTAAGGATGTAGATTTTAAGCTCATAGAAAGAAGAAATCTTCGGGAAAACAAATTATACAGAATGTCCTTCTTGCTCAGAAAAATAGGGCTAAGATAAAACAAAGCCTTATTCAACATTTTTCTAAAGTTTTTAGCTATTATTTAGGGCAGGGGTCTCCAACCTTGGCAACTTTAAGACTTGTGGACTTCAACTCCCAGAGTTGAACTCTGGGAGTTGAAGTCCACAAGTCTTAAAGTTGCCAAGGTTGGAAACCCCGATTTAGGGACAACTTAATCCCAAAGCAAAGTCTTATTTCTTTTTATTCTGGACCTCTTCTGATTTATTAGTGTAATGCCATTTATCAGAGATGCTGATTTATCATTTATCAGAGATGCTGAAGGTATCAGGCACAGGAACTTCTTTTTCCCATGGAAATCCCTTCTTTTTCCCATGGGGATTTCCATCTCCCTTTAAAACAGTGGTCTCTAACCTTGGCAACTTTAAGACTTGTGGACTTTAAGACTTGTGGACTTCAACTGCCAGAATTCCTCAGCCAGCTTTGCTTTAAGTCCACAAGTCTTAAAGATGCCAAGGTTGGAGACCCCTGCTTTAAAAGATTGAAATCTAAAAATAGCAAATAGGGATGGTTAGACGGGCAGGGATGTGACAGTATTGTGAATGCAGGCTGGCTATTTGTAACAACACATATACCATTCCTCCCTCCCTCCCTCCCTCCCTCCCTTCCTTCCTTCCCTTTTTTGCAAATCAAACAGATGGAACTCAGTAATGAGTTCTCTATTTTATTATTTACTATTTTATTAGGCTCTCTATTTTATAAATGGGGAAAAGGGCTGAAACACAGAAACCACCTCAAATATCCGCAGATGAGCTAAATATGTTTCTTCTATATCTCAAACAAGATATGGCACTTTATCCAATATGTTTGCCAGCATTATGCGAAAGTTCGTATCTTTGCAGAAGTGTTTGTTTTGCCTTACTCTTTGCATGTGCAGCTTTGGGATAATTTGCGGGATCCTTCTAGAAATTTCTCTCTTTTTCACTTGGTAGTATAAAATGAATCACTTAGTTCTCTCCATCAAGGACTAATTTTAGAGCTGCATCTCCCAAAAAAGCAATAATTTGTTTTACTGGGGCAAAGCAGATTTTAGTTACAATAATAATGCCAACAAATACAGCAATCCAGGAAATACACAGGTTGCTATGGGGATTGTTCCCCCTCCATAATCAAAGTTGTCTGACACAGAGATGTGTCGCTGTTTATGTTAAGAAGTAACATTGAAGAAAATAACCCAGGGACATTCAGAGGAAGGAAGGAAGGAAGTGATATAAAAGGGACATTCAGAGGAAGGAAGGAAGGAAGGAAGGAAGGAAGGAAGGAAGGAAGGAGAGGGAGGGAGGGAGAGAGAGAGAGAGAGAAGAAAAGAAAAGAAAAAGAAAATGGAATTCTATTTGTGGCAATAAATTGAATTTTTAACATGAGCATAAATTTTTTCTCAGAAAAAAGTCCCAGGCTCACCTTTAGTTAACCTTATATATCTATTCTTTAAATACTCATTTCTCCAATTTAGTTCAATCAAACAAACAAACAAACAAACTGAAGGTTCAATTGCTTAGTTGGATTACTTTAGATCCGTTAATGGGGATGAGTACTGTATCTAGCTCTCTGTATTTCCTCACTACTGAGCATCGAAACAATACATTTTTAGATAACCCTCTTTCCTTTGCTGGCAAGCTCCTCTTGCTGCTATTATGATATTATCAGTGGTGGGATTCAAATAATTTAACAACCGGTTCTCTGCCTTAATGATTTCTTCCAACAACCAGTTCACCAAACTGCTCAGAAAGTTATCAACCGGTTCTCCCGAAGTGGTGAGAACTGGCTGAATCCCACCACTGGATATTGTACAATATATGATAAAGAATTCAGGGCTGACTTTTATTTAGACAAATATAATAAGCTGCTTAAACATAGACTTTGTAATTGCAATCATAATGGCAACTCTAAATCTTTTTACTTATTTGAAATAATTTCACGTGACTTGTTTGCATGTCAGTTATTAGATCAGAGCAGTTCAGCCTTAGCAACTTTAAGACTTGTGAATTTCAACTCCCAGAATTCTTCAGCCAGAAGTCTTAAAGTTGCCAAGATTGGACACCTCTGAGCTTCCCTCTTCAAATTATAAATTCTTTATGCCATTTGAATGTCATGGAAAGGCTTCTGCCATCCTCATTCATCTGTGATGAAAACTTTACTTGCTGTTTATCACAGCTATGTCCTTTCTTACTGTCACAGTGAAATTAGATAGAGTGTAGATTTTATCCTCCTTTTTCCTTACATATATTTCTCTCTTATATCTTCATTTCTTTGTGATAGCAAAAGAAAAATAGTAAAAAAAGTAGAAATTGAATTTTTAAGCACAACACAAGCTTTTATCAGGTTTGTCTTTCAGCTTTTTGGTTATCACCACGGAAACTCAGAATCATTGTCAATTTTTCCTCTTTTTACAGCCCGTATCTCATTTCAGCATTTTAGTCCTTTCATCTGAAAGGTCTTTAGTCTCTAAAATCAATCTAAAAATTAATAGTATTTACCAGGGAAATAATAATTGATTCAAATGACTTGCAAATGAGAGTAATTTATCCACGAATCTAATTTTTTAAAGTAACAATATGGTTAGCAATTATTTTTTTTAATCAAATATGCACTGATATATTCAGCTGAATTTTGGTCAAGCTGATCTTAATTGGTAGAAGATGATTTGGGAGCCAGATATTTTTGGCTTAAATCTCATAACAACGCTGAACTTGTTTGGATGACTGAAGGCAACCTTCCACCTTCCATACGATAATCAAAATATTGAGCTAGACTTCAACATTTTGGCTTGGAGTGGGTAGGAGACAGAAATTTTTCTATCAGCAAAAGAATCTTTCCTTGGAGAAAGATTATTAGAAGAAAGGAACCTGGGAATCTACACTTGGCTCTAACTTCATTTGTCTGGAAGCATTGGTTATATTTGTATGCTCTGAATATTCCAAAACATTAGAGTATCTCTTATTTGGTAAAAAGAAAAAAATCATAATACATGTGAATGTTGAAAAATTATAAATTTGTAGATGTTAATGACATAACAGAGATGTTAAAATTTGGATGTACTTCGTTTAAGGAATGGCTGTGCAACTATTTTAACATAAGGAAGACTTCATCCATAATTGACAACTGAAAGCTCGCATTATTGTTCCTTTCTATTACGGTACCTAACTAAGATGTATTATTTGCTCAGAAAGGCTATTTTTCTAAAAGTTGACTCAGGGTTTCTTTCAAATAAATATAATGTATTCATTCATTCATTCATTCATTCATTCATTCATTCATTCTTCACTCTTCATTTTCTTGCAGAAGGAAATGACGGAAAGGATTTGCCATTAAGGATAACTTAGACAAGGTTGCAAGATCAACATTTATATGGACAAGGTGTTCTGATGATGCTCCAACGGACAACTCCCTAAGAATCTGAGGAACTTTCAGTCCCCGAGTAAGCTTCCAATACAATTTAAATTAATTTCTATGGACTTCAAGTAATTTTATTTTCCTTTCTCTCACTCTGTGGCCTTGTGATTCTTGCCACCTATATTGTTTTATTTTGCATTCATCCTCCGGAAGCTGCAGATAGCCCATCTACAATGGCTGGAAAATGAGGAAAATATTCCAAGTGGAAAAATGTCACCATCCTGCATTGCCTGTCAAAGAACAAAAGATTTTTCTGTAATTCTATCTTGTACTTCAAGGAAGCATGGATGATCCTTCAAAAATGTGAATAAATCTTTCTAATAAATAACTAAAAATAGTTTAATTTAGAAAGGCAGAGATACTGCCCAGCGGGATGCAAGTTTGATGGATGGTAGAGAAATGTGATAGATAAATAACTAAACAATAAAATATTTTGAAAAATATAATACCACTGAGATTATTTGATTGGAAAACTATTTTTTCCCCTGTAAAATACAAGTGAATAAGCAAATAAAAATATTTCTTGGAAGCATTAAGCAGCCGTTTGGTTCAGATTTCTCCTAATTTCAATTGCCTTGCATATATTGACATCTAGTATATATTGAAAAAAGCATAGATGCATTCCACTAAAATAACCAGCATAGCATTTGCTTTTAGGTTATTTGTATCAGTGAGTCGAACACTAGATGGGGAAATATAACTACCACCATCATGTTGCTACCAAGCTCAGCAACATAATCAATGCCAGAAAACTATCAAGTAATTTCTTAACAGAATATAGCTATGGGCCATAAAAAACACACCCTTCTATTAAAATTTGAGCTGGGAAGTGAGATTAATGGTCCATGTAGCTCAGTCCTCTCAATGCTGGCAAACTGCAGATTTTAACCCAAACAAGATTTCAAGTGTTGAAATGCCTGCGATAGAATCTGAGCCACGATCTTTCCATAGTTTTAAACTTCTGGGTTATTTTGGGGGGGCGGGGCTCTTTTTGGTTTCTATTCTCTTCTTTACTTTTCTTCATCTACTCTCTTTCACTTTCTGCATCAGTATTTATAATTTGTGTTGCCTTCTCACTTTTTTTCCTATGAAAGTTTAATTTAAAATTTCATGGACTGCAAGCTAATCACACTTATCTGTGACACAAAAAAGATACAGGCAGGGGTGAAATGCTCCCAGTTCAGACCGGATTGGCCGATCCGATACCAATGGCAGCGGGTGGTTCAGAGACCTGGTAGCAGAAATCCCTGCCCCCCACCCACCCATGCCCACCCAATTGCCTGGTTGCCTGCTTGCCACTTCTTTTAAAAAAATGCTTTTAAAAGGTTAAAAAAAAGGCTCTGATCATCACAGCTGAGCTGCGCAATCGTCAGAGCCTTTTTTTTACTTTTAAAAGCATTTTTACAACCTATTCAGCTGAATAGGTTGTAAAAAATGCTTTTAAAAGTAAAAAAAAAGATTGTGCGCCACAGCTGATCACACCCCCCACCCTGTGCGCTGTTCTACTTACCCCATGCCTCCTTTTGGCATGCATTGTGCCCACGCACCTTGCATCTGGTGCGTGATGTGCATTGTGCCAGTGAACCGGTAGTAAACCGGTTCAGATTTCAACGCTGGATACAGGTTCATATTGTCTTCAAGCAAAGAAACTAAAAGGAAGATGACAGAGAAAATAACTTCTACAATAAATAAAATACTAAGGGATTTGTTATTTTTATTCCCTTTTCTGGTTTACATTTGTACATAAATATACCCTACATTCTTTCCTCCACCCAGCCCTTTTTGTCAATTGAATATATTCAAGTACAATTTTAATTCCTTTTCTTCAGTGCCAATTTTATGTTGTTTTAAAATTCTTTGGAGAGCCAGATTAGTGTAGTGGTTAAAGCATCAGGACAGAAACCAGGAGAGTATCTAATTCTGCCTTAGGCACAAACCCACATGCTTGACTTTGGGCCAGTCACTCTCTGAACCCTACAAAGCAGGCAATGGAAATCAACGTTAGAAAACCCTGTCAAGAATACTGCAGGGGCTAGTTCAGGCAGTCAACAGGAGTCAACCCTGATTTGAAGATATGAGCGCGCGCACACACACACACGTACATGTTCACTTTATCACATTTATTAAAAATAAGGAATGAATCTCAGTCAAGTCCCCTTTATTTATTAACCTTCAGGTGGCAAACAAAATAAAAAGGAAAAATGATAAAATTAAATAAACTTGAATAAAGATATATAACAATCGTATCTTAAATCTTATTATGGATTGCCTGCCAAAGCCTTAATGCTAGGTAACAAAACTTCCCAGCATTCTGAGTTGTGCAAGTCTTACCTGTTGATCTAACATGCAATTATTACACCATCGTCTAACCCAGGGTTTTTCAAACTCTGTTATACTCTGTTAGGGTTCCATGAGAAATTGATGAGGTCCATAAGAGACTGTGGTTCGGTTGAATGCAACTTAAGTTATCCCGTGAACTTTGCCTTTTGATCAAGGATTCTGACAATTTGATTTTTATTTTTTAAAACCAGCAGGTTCCACAGCCTGAAAATAAATCTAATAGTCCCTGCTCTAACTGACATATTCATTTGTACACTAATCTGTGTCCTACTGGGTGATCAATTGTGTGAATGTCCATATCCCATGGTGTCAACTTTATTCAGAAGCTGAGCTGGTTTATTTCTGTCTCCGGTGAAGTACATTTGAAGCTATTGTAGAACTAAAAGTTTCTTTGAAATGCAACCCATTCTCCATCTCCAGGGATTCTAGCCTCACTGTCGCTCCTGATCTTTGATCTTCACGGGATTTGGAAGCAAAGAATTTAGTGGCCTTTCTGTTCTCCTAGTAGGAACCGTCACACCAAAGCAAGTAAGGTAGTCCTCGACTTACAACAGTTCATTTAGTGACTGTTCAAAATTACAATGGCACTGAAAAATGTGACTTACGACCGTTTTTCATGGGATGCTGCAAAGACCGAGTTACGGCCTTTGCAGCATCCCCATGATCATGTGATCAAAATTCAGATGCTTGGCAACAGGTTCATGTTTGTGATCACTTTTTGTGACCCTCTGACAAGCAAAGTCAATGGGGAAGCCAGATTCACTTAACATCTGTGTTACTAACTTATCAACTGCAGTAATTCACTTAACAACTATGGCAAGAAAGGTTGTAAAATGGGCCAAAACTCACTTAACAAATGTCTGGCTTAACAACAGAAATTCTGGGCGCAATTGAAGTCCTAAATCGAGGACTACCTGTGAACAAAGTAAAGATGTGGACTGTCTGAACATCTTAACCATTGCATCGTACTGGCTCTTTAAGATATGTATCTTTTTTTCCCCTTTTACAGGAAGAAAAACTATATAATGTCTTGTTAGTAACCAACATCAAAATATACTCTGAACCTAATGAAAATGGAAAGAATAGAGCTTTAATGTTGCCTACAGGTCTTATTTTAGAGCCATTCTTTCTTTCTTTTTTTTTAACCGTAAATGGATTTAGCAGCCCATTATTTCTCTTCCTGGTAGTTAGTGAGCTCAGTAAATATGTAGACAAAAGACTTCAGGGATATGAGGCATAATTAGATGAGCATTTAGAAAGCACAGAAATCTTCCCATAATAACTAGGATGTTGTATCCTACTATGATGTACCTAAATTAGAGTCACTAGTCTTCCACACTGCGACATAGTTCTTCCTCTAAAATTATTTTGTTTTCGATGCCAATCAGAATGTTTATTGGATTAAAGACTTTGGGTTTGTCTTAGATAATTTTTTCTCCTAAAATGACATGATGTTCATATTTAGATGGACTTGAAGAATTCAACATTAAGCAGACTGAACTGTAAGAAATACTGTCATCCAAGATATTCTAAAACTTTGGCAAAAGAAAGCAAAAATAATACCAATTGTAACAGGTTCCTTGGGTGCAAACCCAAAACTTCTGGAGTGCCACTTGAACACCATCAGCACTGACAAAATTACCAATGGCAAAAAGTCAGCTTTACATGGAACAGCTTACATTCTGTGATGGTTCTTTTAATGCCATCAAACACCAGTATCTTTCTAGCCAAAGTTCTTGGGACTGACTTGACAAGTGCATAAAAACCAGGGGTGAAATCTAAAAATTTTCCCTACCGGTACTGTGGGCGTGGCTTAATTGGTGGGCATGGATTGGTGGTCAGATGACTGGGTAGGCGTGGCCAATAACAATAAATAATAAAAATAATAAAGTATAAAAAACAATAAGAGGTACCAAAAACCAACTTTCACACTTCACACACACACAACACAACACAACACAACTGACTCATACATAATATAAAAGCAGCTGCACTTCACACTTCACACAGCCACAAAAAGCTCAAAAACCAACTTTACACACACACAACACAACTCTCTCTCTCTCTCTCACACACACACACACACACACAAAATGCCACATGCAGCTTTCTGAGATTTTGTGTGTTTGTGTAGTTAGAGTGAAACACTACAGAAACACTCCAAATCTCAGAAAGCTGCACAAATATTTTATTTTATTTTATTGTTTTATTTTATTTTATTTTATTGTGGACTTCAATTCCCAGAGTTCCTCAGCCAGCAAAGCCAGCCAGCATTAGTTGACCATGAGGAAACAGATTAGCTAAGCAATTGATTCTGTCTGGCTGAAAGTGAAACTGGGGCTTTCGGGCTGGAAAAAAAGCCATGTGTTCATCAGTAATCGGGTAAGTGCCTTAGAATCTCTACTCTTACTTGTAGAAAACATGTTTTCTACAAGTAAGAGTACAAGTAAGGTTTTGCTGATGAGGAACTCAGGTGAGATTGCCAGAGGAGACTTTATTTTTTTTTTTAAGTTTAAAGGCTCCGCCGATCTCAGCTGAGGGGTGGGATCCTCAAAGGCTTTTTTTACTTTTAAAGGCATGTTTTGGCTGAAGCAAAACCGGCTTTTAAAAGTAAAAAAAAAACCTCTGCTAATGGTGCGGCTCAGCAGAGGCAGGGGGGCAGGGGCAGGAATTTTTCTACTGGTCCTCCAAACCAGCAGCCGCCATCGTTACCGGATCGCGTGAGCCAGTCCGAACCAGGAGCATTTCACCCCTGATAAAAACACCAAATCTAGTCCAAATATCTGGCTGACAGCGCAACCAACATTAACAATAATTCTGCCCATGGTTTCTCTCTTATGATATTTTGATGAGGTTGAGAGCTATGCTCGCAGTGACATATTCTACCAGAAAGGTCACTCATGTCAGACAAAACTCAGAAGAATTACACCAGTGTTGGCGAACCTTTTCGGCACCAAGTGCCAAAATGGGAGTGTGCGCATGCGTGTGCCAGAAACCAGAAGAGCAGCTGCTGGGAACATGGTCTTCCAGTTTCTGGGGCATGCATGCGCACCGACCGGCCAGCTGGTCTTCCGGTTTCTGGCACACATGCGTAAGCAAAGACCTGCTGGCCGGAGTGCATGCTCGTGTCAGAAACCAGAACAGCAGCCACCCAGAGCTCATCCATGTGCTGGGAAGATGATTTTCCAGTTTCCGGCGCATGCACGCATGCTGGCCATCTGGTTTTCCGATTTCTGGCGTGCATGCACATGCAAAGACCAGCTGGCTGGTGTGCATGCGCGTGCCTGAAATTGGAAGATCATCTTTCTGATGCACGCACGCTCACCAGGCGGCTGCTCTTCCAATTTCTGGTGCTCCCACATGCATGAAGACCAGCTGGAACCCAGAAGAGCAACCGGCGATGGCTTGCCTGCCTGGAAAGATGGCTCTGCATGCCATTTCCGGCACGTGTGCCATAGGTTCGCCATCATGGAACTAGACCAGTGATGGCTAACCTTTTTGCTGTCGGGTGCCAAAAGTGGGGCGATGCCGGGGGGATCGCACACGTGCATGCCCACACCCATAATTCTATGTGCCCCCCACACATGCACGCCTGACCCCCCTGTGCTCCCCCTGCTTTTGCAATTGTATGGTGGGCCCAGTATGCCCGTTGTTTGCTCTCCCCAGCTCTAGAGACTTTCTAGGAGCCTGGGGAGGGCAAAAACAGACTTCTCCACCCCCCGGAGGCCTCCTGGATGCCGGAAACAGCCCATTCCCCAACTTCTGGTGGGCCCAGAAGACCCGAAAATCAGCTGGACGGCATGTGCATGTGCACTGGAGCTGAGCTAGGGCAACACTCACGTGCCCACAGATATGGCTCCGCATGCCACCTGTGGCATGGGTGCCATAGGTTCGCCATCACAGAACTAGACCAAGCCTATCCGTTAACCCATTTACTACACAATAGTGGGAAAATAACAAAAGAATTTTCTATTGGATCAGTCACCACCTGTCAACAAAGCCTGCATCAGATGTTTGCGTTCCTGGGCATCTAGGCAAGTAGGCAATGGGATTCAGAAGTTATGTCTTGGCAACTAAGGCTCAACCCTGTGTGATTTGTTCCATAATCGATTCATTTTGGGGGTCTTTTGGGATATCCATAGTATTCTATGGAGTTTTCTCTAACACTAAAGTTCAAATGTGAATATGTTTTCTGTGCTGCTTGTTCAAGTTCCAAGTTTCACTTTCACAGAATATCAAAGGTAGAAACCATTGCCTACATGATTCTAATCCCAACATCTGAGTATCTTTTCCAAGGCCTTCAGAACTGCTCTATCAAGTCCTGTCAATTCATTTACTGTTGACAGTTCTTCCTGAAAGTTGGAAGCTATTCACCTTTTTGAATATTTATTCTTAGTCCCATTTTTACTGCATGTTTGATTTTGATTACTAGAATGACCAGTGAACAAGACTACCTGTATTTCAATTAAAAAAAAAAGCCTTTCAAATGAACTAGTAATTGTGGATATACTGTAGTTATAAAAATCTAAAAAAATAGCAATATTACACAGTTCTCATGGTGAGCAAATTATATCCAAATATTAGCTTTTTAAACTTTGGGTGGCTATAGAAATTGAATCCAATCAATCAATCAATCAATCATATCTTCCTAGTCACCAATATATAGCATTATAAAACTGAAGGTAATCCACGTGGTTACTTTATTTGATTAACATGTTTCTGAAATTTCTTTTCATAATTTTAATTATAGAACTTCATTCAGCCTGTAGTGTGCAATATGGAAGAGGCTTCTGCATGATCAATTTTCATGCCCTCTTGGGGTTTTTCTGGCAGGCAAAAGTTGGAACACAGAGCTTTCCGTCCATTGCAACAGTTTTCAAGCATCTCAGTGTGACACAGAATTGATCCATACAGAGAGATTGCACAAACTGTTTCAGAAAATACAAGAGTTTTCATTGATCTCGAGTCCAGTGGTGCTTTTAACACATTTTATTTATTGTTTCCACCACATTTGGGATTTTGTCCTCAGATGGCCCTAAAGGAAATTTTTTTCCAGTCTCTATTCTAGGTATTTTCATCCTATTCCAGATCATTCTGTTTTTGTTTCAAGGAATAACAGAATAACAGAGTAGAGGGTACCTTGGAGGTCTTCTAGTCTAACCCCCTATTCAAGCAGGAGACAGTTTATACCATTCTGGACAATAGTTGTCCAATATCTTCTTTAAAAACCCCAATGATGCAGCGTCTGGAGGGAAGCCATTCCAATGATTAATTGTTCTCACTGTTGAGTTACATGCCTCCCGCTGGTCAGCTGATCTTCAGTTCTCTGCCATGCATGTGCGGGGCTGGGTCACGTGGGGGTGGGTGCATGCGGGGGCTGGGCACGCATGCGCGGGGGGTGAGGTGCATGCAGGGGCCAGGTGGCATGCATGGGGTTGGGGCACATGTGCGTGGGCACGCATGCATTGCATTTTGGGGGTTCAAGCACATTTACGTGCATTCGCGTTTGAAATAACTAAATAAATAAATAAATTCAGTCTGGAAAAGGTCAGCCATCACTGGACTAGACATATCCAGTTCCTGTAACCATTCAGCATATGTTTTAGCTTTCAGCCCCCTAATATTGTGTTGCTTTTCTCTGCCACTCTTTCTAGAGTCTCAACATCTTTTTTGTATTGTGGTAACCAAAACTGGATGCATTATTCCAAGTGTGGTCTTACCAGTGCAATATAAAATGGTACTAACACTCCCTGTGATCTTGATGCTATCCCTCTTCTGTGGATTCATCCTAGGACTGCATTGGCTTTTTTTACTGCTGCAGCACACTTCTGGCTCATATTTAAGCAATGGCCCACTAGTACTCCCACATCGTTCTCACAGTTATTACTACTGAGCCACGTATGATCTATTCTATACCTGTTCTATAATTATAATATATATCTGTTTATGTAGTCTATACCTATTCTATACCTGAGGGTGGTAGAAAAATGTTAGAGAATAAAAAAATCTTCTTCTAAAGAGTACTAACCCAGATTAGGCTAATAATAGCAAAAGCATTTTTGTTTTAGATTAATTGACATTAACTTTAGTGTCTTTTAATTAATATATGATTAATTCATGAAAATATGATATGGCTTCAATGCTGTTTTCATAATAAGTCTCCTGGACTTCACACTGGTGTGCTACAGCTACATATAAATGTAGTCCAATTAAGTTATCATGGTGTGGAAAAAGAGAAAAGGAACCTAGGATGATAACTTGAGCGCCTCAAGACCAACAAGAGGACAGTATAGTACCACAGCTGGGCTTCAAACAAACAGCTACCCAGAAACTCACTCTTTAGTTACCCTTCCCTTGCACATTTCTTGTTGGTGAAGATTTAGCAAGGGTTTGAATTGCCCCTAACAAAATGAGTTTAGATTTTATTGTTTACAATTTGCTTTGCATTCATCAAGAACATTTTTCATTCTCATTTCTGAAACAGAAGATAAACTATCTTGCTATTAAGTCATACGTGAAATGTTGCTCAAATATTTTCCCCAAGCAGACTTGCAAAGAAAAGGTTTCCCTGTAGCCAAAATTTTCAGGACTATGGGAATTAGCTAGATAATGTTCAGCCATCAACTTCTAGCTTTACCTAGTTTTTTAAATTGTAACTTTTCAGAAAATAAGAAGAATAAGTAGTTCTTTAAACAATGAAATCCAATTCAGCCTACATTCTAAAAGTTGGGAGAGGCAGCATAAAGAGCGTCTTGCCATTTTAATTGCACTCTATTATAAAACAAAATTAGAACATTACAATCACAACATTAGAAAATCAGTTTCAGTGATGATGAGTGCACCGTAGGAAGCTGTGAAAGAACAGGTTAGATACAGATTGTCACGGAGAAAATTTTTCTACATGGTCGTTATGAGTTTGGAAACAACATGGTGGCACATAATCATTCAGTCAAAAACATTACAAAATAACAGCTTTAACATTATTTCTTTATAAAAATGGTAGGGGGGGAGTTTTAGAGATGGTAGGTCTCTTAATGCAAGAACTACAAATCCCAAAGATCTTTAGTACGTGCGGGCCTCTTCTATACAGCTAAGAATTCAGTAAGGTGGCTAGCAATTTGTCTGCAGGAAAGAAACATGCCGGTACAGTAACCTGCTAGACTTTAGAAAGTAAGAAAGATAGCCTTATTATCCTGTAAATTAAGGCTTCGAGAGATTTTTGCCCAATGGATGTTTTTGTTTAAACAAGATAATAAACACTCCTAGATTAAGAGCTTAGTGCTCTTAAGAAAGTAAGTACAGGAGGGGTGAAATGTAAAATTTGGGCCTCTGTGGCTCAGACTGGTAAGACAGTCTGTTATTAACAGCAGCTGCCTGCAATTACTGCAGGTTCTAGTCCCACCAGGCCAAGGTTGACTTAGCCTTCCATCCTTTATAAGGTAGGTAAAATGAGGACCCAGATTGTTGGGGGCAATAAGTTGACTTTGTATATAAATATACAAATAGGATGAAGACTATTGCTAACATAGTGTAAGCCGCCCTGAGTCTTCGGAGAAGGGCAGGATATAAATGCAAATAAAAATAAATAAATAAATAAAAAATTTTTTAAAAATTGTTACTACCAGTTCTGTGGTCATGGCTTGGTGTGGGTAATGTGACTGGGTGGGCATGGCCAACTTTTTTTTTTTTACTTTTAAAAGCATTTTTTCTACAACCTCTTCGGCTGATTCTCTTCACCCCAATTGATTCACATGCTTAATATTTATTAGTGAATAGAATAGAATAGAATAGAATAGAATAGAATAGAGTAGAGTAGAGTAGAGTAGAGTAGAGTAGAGTAGAGTAGAGTAGAATAGAATAGAATAGAATAGAATAGATTTTTTTATTGGCCAAGTGTGATTGGACACACAAGGAATTTGTCAGTGCGTACGCTCTCATTGTACATAAAACATACCTTCATCAAGGTGCAACATTACAACACTTAATGATAGCCATAGGCTACAAATAAGCAATCAGGAAATAATCAATTACAGTATAAATTGAAAGGATATAACAAACAAAGTTACAGTCATAAGTGGAAGGATATGGGTGATGGGAACAATGGGAAGATTAATAGTAGTGCAGATTTAGTAAATAGTTTGACAGTGTTGAGGGAATTATTTGTTTAGCAGGGTGATGGCATTCGGGAAAAAACCGTTCTTGTGTCTAGTTGTTCTGGTGTGCAGTGTTCTATAGTGTTGTTTTGAGGGTAAAAGTTGAAACAGTTTGTCGTGTCCCACTCCCACTTTGACGAACGAGTCAAGGAAGTCCATAACAAACTTGGCAACGAAGCCTTTGCAGCTTGCCAAGTTCCTTCGAGGTTTATCAGGGCAGGCAGAAGTCCAAGTTGTGACTTCAGCGATAGAGTCCGATATCAGCAAACTAGATAAGACTTTGCTTGACTCAAGGTTGGAATACCAGAAGCAGGTCCTTTATATAGGCTGTGGGGTGTGGCTCCATGACTCAGCATTTATCCAAGCCTGCCCCACCCCTCCTTCTGCTGGAGTCGCCTATCAGATCTCCAGAAGCGAGGGTCCTCCCACTCTGAATTGTCTTCAGCTGGATTTCCTGTCAGCTTCTGGGAAAGGGAGGGGTCAGAGGGAGTAGGGCCGAGTAATTCCAGCACCTGGCTGGCTTCCTGCTCTGAAGGCTGAGCCAAAGGAACACACGCTGTATGAGTGAGGTTTATCGGGCTTGTCCTTTCACTCCTGGAATCCTCTCAGGGCATGGGGCCAGGGCCGGGGGCTGGAGGCATAACAGGTCGTTCATCTTCATTATCAGACTCAGAGTCTGATAAAAGGCCCGGTTGGAAACGGGAGGGGCCCGGCTGAGGAGAGGAGGGAGGACGAGTCACAACACAGTTTATGACCAGGATGTGAAGTATCTGTAAGCATTTTCACATTTTCGTGCAGTATACAGGTCCTCAATGGAAGGCAGGTTGGTAGCAATTGTTTTTTCTGTAGTTCTAATTATCCTCTGAATTCTGTGTCTGTCTTGTTGGGTTGCAGAACCAAACCAGCCAGTTATAGAGGTGCAGATGACAGACTCAATAATTCCTCTGTAGAACTGGATCAGCAGCTCCTTGGGCAGTTTGAGCTTTCTGAGTTGGCACAGAAAGAACATTCTTTGTTGTCCTTTTTTGATGACGTTTTTGATGTGAACTGGTTATCAGCAATTTAGCATTGATGTATTTGTTAGCATCACGGCCTCGGCTCTACTTCAGATCATCACATATTACCCTGTTTCCCCTAAAATAAGACATCGCTTGATAATAAGCCCAATCAGGATTTTGAGCGCATGTGCTAAAATAAGTTCCCCCCCTCCAAAAATAAGCCCTCCCCGAAAATATTTAACTGCATGAGCAGCCAGTCCCTGCCATTTCCTCTGGTTAGGGTTAGGGAGACAGAGCTGGAAATCAGGTAAGATGGCAAGAGGAGCCCCGTCTTACTCCATGCGGCCCAAAATAATAAGACATCCTCGAAAATAAGGCCACTTATTTCGGGGTCCAAAAACTATAAGACAGAGTCTTATTTTCTGGGAAACACAGTAGATTCTCATAGAAGTGCAAACCCTACTGTAAACTGCACACGTGAGAGACCTAGGTTAGCCCATCCATTACTAACTCCTGTGCTAGGTCAATGAATTTTGATAAAAAAGATCTTATAGCTTAGAAATAACTACCATGTACATATACTCACTTTGTACCAACTTTAACTTGAACCCAGTCATGAATCCAAATTAGATCTCTCTCTCTCACTATATAAATTGGAGCTTTATTGTTCTACATAGCCCTAAGGCTATGAACACAGAATGGATTCTCTGCCAAGAAGTTTCATTTCTAGACGGATGAAGTGTCTGAATGAACAACTGAATGAATGACCCAGGCCCAAGTAGGTAGTAGGAAACTCAGTGTAAAAACAAACAAGCTTTATTTTTTTTTATTTTTTTTTTATAAAAAAGTTTTATTTTTACAATCTTATCAAATAATTCATCCAATGTACAGTTATATACAATTAGTCGGGCCTGCCCAGTCACCACCCCCCTTTTTAACCTTCTTCCCTCTTCTACCTTCTTTTACTTTCCAAACCTTCCTCTCCTTCTCTTATCTACCTCCTCTCCTCCCTCCACCCTACACTCTTCTCCCTCTTCTCCCCCTCTTCCTTCCTCTTCTCCTCTTTCCTACCTCCTACTCTCTCTTTTTTCCCTCCCCACCGTTCTAAAATGGCAACTGGTCAGACCCGACCCTACATTAATTATATTTATACATCTTCAATAATCCCTGTACATTAACCATCACTCCATCACTAACCTCAACCCCCCAATTCCCTTCCCTTACCCCCACCCCCACCCCGACTACCCAGAACAAAATGCAGGGTATCAAAACTAACAATCATAATCTAAAATAATTCCTAAATTATAATCTCTAGTCTCTCCACGCTTATTCACACTCTCAATTCCCCTCTCCTTCAAAAATATATCTAATACAAATTATTTCCTAAATTTACTCATATGCTATTTGATATTTTTTTATCTGATACTTATTTTGAATATAATCAATCCACATTTTCCATTCTAAAATATATTTTTCTTGTGTATAGTCTTTCAAGTAAGCAGAAATTTTGCCATTTCTGCCAGATTTGATACTTTAAGAGTCCATTCTTCAATTGTAGGTAATTCTTCTTTCTTCCAATATTGAGCAATCAAAAGTCTTGCGGCTGTTATTAAGTTCAGAATCAATTTAGTCTCTATAGCTGTACAATCCATAATTATTCCTAGTAAAAGAACTGCGGGTAAACTTAATCTTCTTTTCAAAATATTCTGCATGATCCACCCTACTGTAAACTGCACACATGAGGGACCTAGGTTAGCCCATCCATTACTAACTCCTGTGCTAGGTCAATGAATTTTGATAAAAAAGATCTTATAGCTTAGAGATAACTGCCATGTATGTATACACTCTTTGTACCAACTTTAACTTGAACCCAGTCATGAATCCAAATTAGATATCTCTTTCTCACTATATAAATTGGAGCTTTATTGTTCTACATAGCCCTAAGACTATGAACACAGAATAGATTCTCTGCCAAGAAGTTTCATTTCTAGACGGATGAAGTGTCTGAATGAATAACTGAATGAATGACCCAGGCCCAAGTAGGTAATAGGAAACTCAGTGTAAAAACAAACAAGCTTTATTTTTTTTTTTTTTTATAAAAAGTTTTATTTTACAATCTTATCAAATAATTCATCCAATGTACAGTTATATACAATTAGTCGGGCCTGCCCAGTCACCACCCCCCTTTTTAACCTTCTTCCCTCATCTACCTTCTTTTACTTTCCAAACCTTCCTCTCCTTCTCTTATCTACCTCCTCTCCTCCCTCCACCCTACACTCTTCTCCTCTTCTCCCCTCTTCCTTCCTCTTCTCCTCTTTCCTACCTCCTACTCTCTCTTTTTTCCCTCCCCACCGTTCTAAAATGGCAACTGGTCAGACCCGACCCTACATTAATTATATTTATACATCTTCAATAATCCCTGTACATTAACCATCACTCCATCACTAACCTCAACCCCCCAATTCCCTTCCCCTTTACCCCCCACCCCCCACCCCGACTTCCCAGAACAAAATGCAGGGTATCAAAACTAACAATCATAATCTAAAATAATTCCTAAATTATAATCTCTAGTCTCTCCACGCTTATTCACACTCTCAATTCCCCTCTCCTTCAAAAATATATCTAATACAAATTATTCCTAAATTTACTCATATGCTATTTGATATTTTTTATCTGATACTTATTTTGAATATAATCAATCCACATTTTCCATTCTAAAATATATTTTTCTTGTGTATAGTCTTTCAAGTAAGCAGAAATTTTGCCATTTCTGCCAGATTTGATACTTTAAGAGTTCATTCTTCAATTGTAGGTAATTCTTCTTTCTTCCAATATTGAGCAATCAAAAGTCTTGCGGCTGTTATTAAGTTCAGAATCAATTTAGTCTCTATAGCTGTACAATCCATAATTATTCCTAGTAAAAGAACTGCGGGTAAACTTAATCTTCTTTTCAAAATATTCTGCATGATCCACCACACTCCAATCCAAAATGCTTCAACTTCCCCGCAAGTCCACCATATATGATAATAAGTAGCATCTTCACAATCACATCTCCAGCATTTAGCCTGTACATTAGGATACATACATGACAATTTTTTGGGGTCTAAATGCCATCTATAAAACATCTTATAAAAATTTTCTCTCATATTTTGCGCTTGTGTAAATTTAACATTCCTCACCCAAATTCTTTCCCAAGTTTCCAACATTATTGGTTGCTGAAAATTTTGTGCCCACTTAATCATACAATCCTTAACCAAATCAGTCTCTGAATCTATTTCTACTAATACATTATACAACCTCTTAATATGCTGTTGACCTTGATCTCTCATTTGTTTTAACAAATTATCCTCAATTGCTTAACACCTATTTTTTGATCTAATTTCCATCTAGCTTGTAGTTGTCCATATTGGAACCATGTATAATTTTTCCCTTCTTCCCCCATCTTTTCTCTAGATTTTAATTGTAACTCCCCCTTTTCCATACAAAGAAGTTCTTTATAAGTAACTACCTCCATCTTTTGATATATATTTATATTTTCTATCATGTGTCTCGGGTTTGCCCATATTGGAATCTTTCCATCTAATTTGTATTGATATTTCCTCCAAACCCTCAATAATGCATTTCTAATTATATTATTTTTAAATATTTTATCAACTTTCTTATCATATAATAAATAGGCATGCCACCCATATAACAAACCATAACCTTCTATATTCAGAACTCTTTCCTCAGTTAAATTAATCCAATCAGTAATTAATGATAAAACAACTGCTTCATAATACAATTTTAAATTAGGCATTTTAAGACCCCCTTTCCCTTATATCCTGCATTACTTTTAATTTTATTCTTGGTTTTTGCCCATCCATACAAATTTACTAATCCCTTTTGCCATTCCTGTAATTTAATATCATTCTTAAACACCGGTATCATTTGAAACAAAAACAAAACCTGGGCAAAACATTCATTTTATAGCCGCTATTCTTCCCAGCAAAGATAGTTGTAACTTCTTCCAACTCTCCATTTCTTTCCATACCTTCTGCCACAATACCTCATAATTATTTTTGTATAATTTAACATTTGAAGCTGTAATATATATTCCTAAATATTTAACCTTTTTAACGATTTCAAAACCTGAAGTTCTTTCTAACTCTTCTTTTTGTTGTATATTCATATTTTTAGTTATCATCTTTGTCTTTTGCTGATTCACCTTAAATCCAGATACTTTACCATACTGACCAATTATATCTTTTAAACCAGTTACTGAGTATATTGGTTGAGATACAGTAACAACCAGGTCATCTGCAAAAGCTCTTAATCTATAATCTTGATGTTTAACTCTAATTCCCTTTATTCGATCGGAACCACGTATGTTATTCAGAAGAATTTCTAAAGTTAAAATAAAAAGTAATGGGGACAAGGGACATCCCTGTCTCGTCCCTTTCTCAATTTTAAAAGTTTCTGTTAACCCACCATTTACTATTATTTGTGCTGTTTGCTTCTGATATATTGCTTTAATTGCACGAATAAAATAATCCCCAAATTGCATTTTTTCTATTACTTTAAACAAAAACTGCCAATCCAATCTATCAAAAGCTTTTCAGCATCCAAAAAGGAATGCCGCTGATACTTGGTTGTTTCGTTCCAAATATTCAAGTAAATTTACAATTTGCCTCACATTATATCTCATCTGCCTACCCTTAATAAATCCTGACTGATCATTATGAATTATTTGATTCATCACTGGCATTAATCTATTAGCCAATATCTTGGTAAATATCTTGTAATCAGTATTTAAAAGTGATATAGGCCTATAATTCTCTGCTTTAATACCATCTCGATCTTCCTTCGGTATTAACGAAATAAAGGCTGTCCTCCATGAAGGGGGAACATCTCCTCCCATTTGAATTTTATTAAATAACTCTTTAAGTGGTTCAACCATCTCATTTTGTAAATTTTATAATAAACAGCTGTTAAACCATCTGTTCCTGGTGCTTTACCGATTTTAAGTTGTTTAATTGCTAAGAAAATTTCCTCTGAAGTAATTAATTGATTCAATTCTTCTCTTTGATTTTCTGTAAGCTCACAAATATTTTGTTGTTGTAAATATCTTTCTATCTCTGTATCATCAACCATATCCCTAGAATATAACTTACTATAATACTCTAAAATGCTTTTTAATCAAGTTCTTTTGATAAACTTCCTTACCCCTATATTCTATTTTATCAATCGTTCGTGATTTTCTGATTCACCCCAAATCCAGATACTTTACCATACTGACCAATTATATCTTTTAAACCAGTTACTGAGTATATTGGTTGAGATACAGTAACAACCAGGTCATCTGCAAAAGCTCTTAATCTATAATCTTGATGTTTAACTCTAATTCCCTTTATTCGATCGGAACCACGTATGTTATTCAGAAGAATTTCTAAAGTTAAAATAAAAAGTAATGGGGACAAGGGACATCCCTGTCTCGTCCCTTTCTCAATTTTAAAAGTTTCTGTTAACCCACCATTTACTATTATTTGTGCTGTTTGCTTCTGATATATTGCTTTAATTGCATGGATAAAATAATCCCCAAATTGCATTTTTTCTATTACTTTAAACAAAACTGCCAATCCAATCTATCAAAAGCTTTTCAGCATCCAAAAAGGAATGCCCCTGATACTTGGTTGTTTCGTTCCAAATATTCAAGTAAATTTACAATTTGCCTCACATTATATCTCATCTGCCTACCCTTAATAAATCCTGACTGATCATTATGAATTATTTGATTCATCACTGGCATTAATCTATTAGCCAATATCTTGGTAAATATCTTGTAATCAGTATTTAAAAGTGATATAGGCCTATAATTCTCTGCTTTAATACCATCTCGATCTTCCTTCGGTATTAACGAAATAAAGGCTGTCCTCCATGAAGGGGGAACATCTCCTCCCATTTGAATTTTATTAAATAACTCTTTAAGTGGTTCAACCATCTCATTTTGTAAATTTTATAATAAACAGCTGTTAAACCATCTGTTCCTGGTGCTTTACCGATTTTAAGTTGTTTAATTGCTAAGAAAATTTCCTCTGAAGTAATTAATTGATTCAATTCTTCTCTTTGATTTTCTGTAAGCTCACAAATATTTTGTTGTTGTAAATATCTTTCTATCTCTGTATCATCAACCATATCCCTAGAATATAACTTACTATAATACTCTAAAATGCTTTTTAATCAAGTTCTTTTGATAAACTTCCTTACCCCTATATTCTATTTTATCAATCGTTCGTGATTTTCTGTTTTTCCTTATTAAATAGGCAAGCCATCTTCCTGGCTTATTGGCATTATTAAACGTATTATGTTTTACATATTGTAAATTAATTGCTACTTGATCTGCCATCAACATATTAAACTGACCTCTCAATATATTTATTGATTCTTTTATTTTACTATTTCCTGGGCTATTTTATCAATAATTGTTCTTTCTTTTAATTTCCTCTTCCAGTTCCTTTTTCTTTTTCTGCAATTTATTTTTGTATTTAATATTCATTTGTATAAGATTTCCTCTCATATAAGCCTTACTGGAGTCCCAAATCATCTCTATAGATGTCTCTTTTTTCATATTCATAATAAAAAATTCTTTCATTTGTTTTTTACATTCATTTACATTTTGTTCATATTTAAACAAATTCTCATTCAACCTCCATGATCTCCTAGCCTCCTTTTCCCGATCAAATTCAATCCAAACTGGACTATGATCAGATAAAGTTCTTGAACAAATCTTAGTCTTCTTCACTCTAGAATACAAGTCATTAGTAATCAAAATAAAATCAATCCTCGAAAATGATTGGTGCCTATCAGAAAAGAAGGTAAAATCCCTCTCTTCTGTATTATGTTCTCTCCAAATATCTCTTAATTCCAAGTCCTCCATCATATCAAAAAAAGCCTTTGGTAATTTCGCCCGGCTTGATATCTTCCTTAAGCTTTTTTTGTCTTTTTGAGTATCCAACACACCATTCCAATCACCCATTAATATATATGATTTATAATCCCAAAATACTATTCTTTTATGTTAAAACTTGAAAAATTTTCTTGTTGTTGATTTGGAGCATAAACTCCTATTAATAATGTCTTCTTTCCTCCAACAAGAGTTCAATAGCAATGTATCTTCCTTGCTTATCCACCTCAATTAATTTTGCTGATATATCCTTCTTTATATATATAACTAAACCATTTTTTTTCTCCAAAGAGGAGGCAACAAAATGTACTCCCAGTTTTGAATTTATCAAATATTTCTGGTCTAAAGATCTAATATGTGTTTCTTGTAAACAAGTAATGTCATTTTTAAATTGTTTCAAATAGTGAAATACTTTCCTTCTCTTCTGTGAATTCAAACCATTAACATTCCAAGATAATAGTTTAATTGCCATTATCGGCCAAAGGAAACTTTTGGAACACTAGCCACAAATCACATTTTGCTTTAGGCCTTGCTCCTCCCACTGTTTCCGTTGTAGTAGTTGCCAGTTGTTGTTGTGCCTTCATCTCTTGTTCCTTGCGTTTAGCAGCAGCTCTTGTCAGCCTTTGTTCTTTTGAATCTGGACCCGTCATAGGTATTTCCAACACTTGTAATAAATCTTCTTCCATCGCAATCTGTTCTTGAACCTGCTTCACTTCTCTTTCCTTCACTTCAGTCTCCTTTCTTCTAGTATCCAGTGGAGAAAGACTTCCAACTTTTAATGCCTCAACATAAAATTCTCTCGCTTTTCCAACTGTATTGAGACGATGTACTTTCCTGCATAATATACTATTATACCAGTTGGAATATCCCATCTATATTCAATCTGGCGTTTTTAAGTTCATTCACCAGGAAGGCAAATTCCTTTCTAGCTCTTAACATTTTGGTGGAATTTCCTTTAATATTAAAATATCCTGACCAGCAATCTGAATCTTCTCCCCCTTATATGAGGCTTGCAAAATCTGATTTCTCACTGTTCTATTTGTAAAATAAATAACAACATCCCTTGGCAACTTTTTTTGCCTTGCTATCCAAGAATTCACACGATATATTTTATCAATTTGATAAGCCACATCTGCTGGACAAGCTGCTAATATCTCAGCAAATACTTCAGAAAAAATTTCCCTTAAATCCTCTTCTTTATTCTCTTTCAGACCACGAATTCTTAGAGCAAATTCCATATTTCTGTATTGTATCAAAACTATTTCATCCTCTGTCTTTTCCATTTTACTTTGAAATTCAGCCATTTTATTTTCTAATTTTAAATTACATTGCTTAATTACTTCAACCTCCTCTTCTAATAAAATCACATTCGTTGCCAAACTTTGTACTGCCATTACAAATCCTTCTTTAACTTCTTTATTTCCCACTTGAATTTCTGATATCTGCTCTTTCATTTCAGACATCTCATCAGTTATAACTTTAAATTTTTCTTCTATAAAGCCTTTTAAGTTCTCTTGTAACGCCTCTAAATTCAATGTTCTAGTCTCTGCTGTATGAGCTGGAGAGGCACCAGCTGATAAAGTTCCAAAGCTCTTTGTTACAGTAGACTTTAATTGTTTGGCTGCCATCTTCTATAAAACAAACAAGCTTTATTAAAACAGCTGAGAATTACTTCATTCACAGTGTAGTCCAACTAAATTAAAGCAAATTCCTCCCAACGCAATTCCTCAGTCCTATTACCGACCTTGGTCCAATTAGGTAAACTGCCAAAGGCCTTTCTTGGCAAAAATTCAGAAGACACTGATATGAAACAAATGCAACAAGACAAAATTATCAACGTTATTTTCTGGCAAAGAGTCCAAACACCGTTGCTGGTCTTTTAAGCCTTATGGGAGGGGCCAATAATCTCTTGGCCCTACTCCTGAGTTGCCTTCTTTGCTTTAGCTGCTCTTGCCTTCTGCAGCTCTTCTCATGCGTGGATTAGGAACAGTCTCCTCCTGTTCCTCTGCCTCATTACTGTCCGCCTCTGGAGGCTCTGGAATCCGCACATCACTCCCTGATGGCCCTGGCCCCACCTCTGTCTCCGACACAGAGCCCTCATCCGGGCCTTCCCCAGCCTCCAGGACTGGCCCATGCTCTTCCTCAGCCTCATTGCTGTCTGACTCCTTGCCAGCTCCGCAGGCTGCTGGCGGACCACAACAATAACATAGGTGTTGTGTTCAGTGAGCCGCATTGAGAAATAGAGGCGGTCTCCTATTGGTTAAGACGCATGGCAACCCCGTGCACGGGAATTCTTATTGTGTTGATTGGCTCATCCTGTTTGACAGCTCGCTATATAAGAGCTGTCAAACGCGAGGACCGTGCCGGTTTTCTTCTTAGGCTGTTGTTCTTCATTGTTGTTAATCAGCATACTCGTAGTCGCCTCAGTCATTCCTTGATCCCAATACACATCAATAGGTATTGTGCAAAATATCCTTCAGCTTTCAGATATTATTTTAGAAAGTTAGTTGAATGTCTGTGGAGATTCTCAGTCATCCAGGTCATGGTTGTCTCAAAGGTGCTTTTTCAAGAAGCAACTGGACTTTCTTGTTTGTCATTTCACTTCTCATCCAGGAAGCTTCTTCAGCTCTGACAGAACTGAAGAAGCTTCTGGGATGAGAAATGAAACGTCTCCAAAGAAAAACAAGAACATCCAGTTGCCTTTTGAAAAAGCACATTTGGAACAGAAGTTTAGTTGTAACCTGAAGTTCAGTTGGTTGTGAATAGCCCTAAAACAGTTGTTCCCAACCTTTTTGGCACCAAGCAATAGTTTCATGGAAGACAATATTTGTATCTGATGGGGGGTTGATGGTTTTGGTTCCACTCCCTTGCCCACTGCTCACCTCCAGGTGTGAGGTCCCGTTCCTAACAGGTCCGTGGCCCGAGGGTTGGGGACCCCTTTCCTAAAAGATGGTACCATATTGCCTTGCTTTTAGCATTTTCTGAATGTCAGACCCAGGATAAGAGGGGCATTTTACTTCATGCTCATACCCTTTACAAAATAATTTTCTCCCACTGAAACTAATTAGAGGAGAAAAATATGACAAAATATTGTAACAGATTCCAGACTATCACTGGCTGTTCATCTCTGAACATAGAGAGGGAAGGAAGTACCAAATCAGTTTAGCTACTTCTACTTCTTTTGTTCCAAATTTCAGCAATTGTAAAATTAGATATATTACAAGAACAAAAAAAGCAGAAGGTTGTAGGATTTCATTACAGATAGTGACATTTCCTGTTTTCCGTTTATGCAAAGAAGAAAATGAACAGCTTTTACTGAGCTACATTGTTAATCAGACTATTTCTGTGATACACCTTTAATGCTAGTGAAGAAATTCTTTTCAAAGTTGTTAATTAGAAATAATATATTAGCAAAAACCATGTAGAAAATTAGTTGTTTTTTGACGTAAGTAGGTAATGTAGTGCTAGTGCACAAAAATTTGGGGTGAGTTGCTCTTTTGCTAGAAAATTGGTATAATTATTTTCTAAAAGCGGTATTCCCACTCTACAAATTAATGTGTGCTTTGAAGGAGATGTGAAATAAAGTACAAAGAGGATTCTGGTTTTCTTTTTAGTAAAAAGAACTTGGCAATTATTTTTGTGAAAATGGTAGTAGGTTAGCCCCACTTTAAAATCTATAATTCAAAAATTCAGACTAATGTTTCTGAATGGCTGCTTATAGTGTTGCCGGCATAGGAACATTTCGCTTCTCACTTCACTTATCCTCATGATTCCTCTACTTATGACATTGTGAAAAGATTTCATTGAGATATATGGTTTTTATATGCATAGTAGCAGCTTTTGGGGACTCTTTAAACTTAGTACAGTATGTGTTTCCTGCAGTCAGAAGTTTCTGCAGTGGATCAAAAGAAGTTAGGCGGTTGAGTTAACCTGCAATAATGCATTCTAACCACTGGGCCACCATGGCTCCAATACAATATAGGAGATAATATATTAAATTAAAACTATAATAAAATCACCATAATGGTTGAGCCATAGAATTGCAATGGAATAGATGTTATGCTTTGATATATAAGGAAGCTAACCATATAACTGCTTCTGATGTGGCTGCAGTGAGATCATCCCAGGTATCTTGAAATTTTCTGAGACATTCTTGAACTATATTTATGTGAATTATGACCAGAGGTGGTATTCAGGAGGTTCTAACCAGTTCTGGAGAAGCGGTAGCAGAAATTTTGAGTAGTTCGGAGAACTGGTAAATACCACCTCTGACTGGCCCTGCCCCCATCTATTCTCTGCCTCCCAAGTCCCAGTTGATTGGGAGGAAATGGGGATTTTGCCATAACCTTCCCCTGGAGTGGGGAAGGAATGGAGATTTTACAGTATGCCCCTGCCACACCCACCAAGCCATGCCACGCCCACCAAGCCACGCCCACAGAACAGGTAGTAAAATTTTTTGAATCCCATCACTGATTATGACCAATGTAAAAAAGGGCAACAGTTGGATTATGTGGCTGGGGCTGTCATGTTGACATTTTTACCTCCCTCCTTGTGGACACCCCTGTCTATGGTCATTGCAGATGGTACAAGGAGCAGGTGTTCAAGCCTCAGACAAGATCAAGCTGCTTTAAGATGCTGCCCTTAACTCTTCTTTCTCCCCTGGAATCCAAAGCACAAACAGGGCCGTGGTGGCTCAGGCTGTAAGATAGCCTGTTATTAAAACACAGCTGCCTGCAATTACTGCAGGTTCTAGTCCCACCAGGCCCAAGGTTGACTCAGCCTTCCATCCTTTATAAGGTAGGTAAAATGAGGACCCAGATTGTTGGGGGGGGGCAATAAGTTGACTTTGTAAATATACAAATAGAATGAGACTATTGTTGTGCCTCGTCCGCTTTCCCCGCAGCCGGGCCCGTCTTATCTGCTTCCGAACACTGAGGAATGTCCTAGCATGCCTCCCGGCCCCAGCCCTGGCTCCATGCCCAGACAGGCCGAAGAAGAAGTGCCTCCAGCCCCCAGCCCTGGCTCCATGCCCAGGCAAACGGAGCAACTAGACCCCTCCCCCTCCCCCACAGCATGTGAGCCTGAGGAAGATCAATTACCAACAGCTGCAGACTGGAGTGACCCTCGCTTCAGGAGAATTGATAGGTGGCATCAACAGAAGGAAGGGAGGGGCAGGCCTGGATAAGTGCTGAGTCATGGAGCCACACCCCATGGCCTATATAAAGGATCTGCTTTCTGGCATTCTCTGAGTCAGCCAAAGTCTACCTTATCTTGCTGAAGTCACTTTCTGGTCTCCTGCCTGCCCTGAGGACTTTGCTAGGACTTTGGCAGAGCTGCAGAGGCATGCCTGATTCGGATTTCCCTGACCCGGCTGTCAGCGGAGGAGTGGGACACGACAACTATTGCCTTACACAATGTAAGCCGCCCTGAGTCTTCGGAGAAGGGCGGGATATAAATGTAAAAAAACCAAAAAAGAAAACCAAAAAAAAAAAAAAAACCAGCCATATTGTTAATTTCCTAAAATAAGCCAAAACACATTTTTTTTCGTTGCAAATTCATAATAGAGAGAAATAAGGATTGTGTCCCACAGTGTTTGCAGGGGAAAAAGAGAATGACATTGAAGGACGAGAGGAAGAGCGGCTACTAAACCAATGGTCAGATAAGTGGGGTTTGAGCGTAGGCCAAAGGAACTAATTTGAGTAAATGCCTCAAACAAGCTCTTCCTTAGTTGACAGGAATATTAAGTGAGGAAAGGAGAAGCACATTCAGGCTCAAGCAAGATACTGTTCTCTTTCTCAATCTTACTTCCTTATCTTCAAAATATACTTTAGATAGAAGCAAGACTCTTCAGTCCTCGTCTGTATCTTAATACACGTACCTTTTATTCAGTTATAATCAATGTTGTTAATATGTATTGATAGCTGATTTTCTGCATCCAAGGCAACAACTTTATGCAAATTTTACTCTTTTCAGTAGAACATTCTACTCAATTAACTGTTTTAAGTTCAGCAGTTCATCCTCTAACAAGATGAATTGAAGTCTCTAGTACAGGGACATATTGTGACATATCGTGATGTTTTTTGCCTTTGCAGACCTGGGATGGGTGTGGCCTGCGCATGATGCATCCGGCCCATGGGCCACCAGTTTGACACCCCTGCGTCCAGGGTTGGGTTCTACTTACCTTTACTACCGGTTTGCAACAGGAACGCGCGCGCAGAAGCTTCTGCGCATGTGCAGATCGTCAATTATGATGTCCGGGCGGGTGGGCGGAGTCTCCCCCCGCTTTTACTACTGGTTCTAAAGAACCGGACAGAACTGGGAACAACCCACCACTGCCTGTGTCTAGTACTAAGGCTTATTATTAGTACTGGTCACTTGTTTGTAACAGGAATGAGCAGTGAGGTATCCAAGTTTGCAAATGGGAATACATTCAAAAGCAAGAGCAACGTTATAGCATGAATTGTTTTGCCTTAATGTTCTTGCTATACACTGCAGCCATACCTTCAAGTTTTCAAGTTAATTAATTTTTCTCCCTTTGTCAGCTTTGTATTTGTGGCTACTAAATATGTCAAGTCTTTATTGGGCAGTTTTAGGCGTATTTTTGTTTGATATCAGAAAAGTATCTTTCTTTTAGTATCTACAAATGTGTTGTGCTATAGTATGCTTTGGCTGAAAGGTTCAGGTGGTTGCTATTAGGGTTTCCTGTCTTTTTCTCTCCTTCCACTAGCTAGCTTTCCATGACTACTGAATATGCCAGTCTTTGTATGCACTTATGGAGTTATATTTATAATTAACCATCCTTAGTCCTCCTAGTGTTGGAGCATGAATCCAATGGCACTGACTCTTCAGCAGCTCATGAAAGCTGCTGAAAGTCCCTTGGGAGATAGGGCGGTATAAAAATACGATAAATAAATAAATAAATAAATAAATAAATAAATAAATAAATAAATAAATGAATGAATGAATGAATGAATGAATGAATGAATGAATGAATGAAAGAAATACTGATCTCATTGTCTATTATTCTGTCTGCTCTTTGTCTGAAAGATAGCTAGCTGAAGTTATTTCCTTCTGCCTTCCTTCCCAGGGACAAATACACAGAACCCACGTGTTGACTTTCCCCATTATCTAAGAGGTAGACTATGTGTTACTTCTAATATATTTCCTGTAAATAAATCTGCTTCACTGCTCCAGTGAAATTTCCACTTTAAGAAGGTTAACATGCATATATAACCTCCAAAATTGAAACCCTCCAAATTTAAGCCCAAGGCCTATCTGAGCTTGCAAACATCCTCAGGCAACCTGTATTTTAGAAGTGCAACCTGCAAAAATAAATAAATGTCTAGGGAATAAATTTCACTTGACACAATATCACGTCTGAAAGAAATTTCGCAGAAATACATATAAAATAAACTAATCTATACATTCAATGAAGCATTTGAATGCAAATATTTAACATATATCCAATGCAAATTTTGATTAAATGTTTATCACTATCTAGAATTAGTATATTGCTGAGATGTACCGCACAATGACCTATTCGCACAGCCACTCTGAATAATCACAACAGTGATTAAAAGGCTGAAAGAAACAATTCAAACAATCCATATGTCACATGCAGAAGATGGGGGGAGGGGGAATGGAAGGAGAGAGGGAGAGAGAGAGAATCCTGCTTGATGTATATATTCTATCCAAAACATGACTATAATGAAAACATACTTCTGACATCTGATAGCAATGTTATTTTTGTACTATTCTTTTTTCTGAAAATGATTTCTCAGAGATTGGGCTCCAATTTAGGCAGAATTTTATTTTGTATTTATTTTACTCTCAATATTATGAATTGAAAGGCAGTGAAAAACGTTTTTTGTAGAGGTCAGCTTACATAGATACAAAACTTTTACAGTGCTCGTGTAAATAGACTACAGTCAAAATAGACTATTTGTGCTAGCCCTGAAACATATCCCTATTATCAGCCTTTAGGACTGCCTTTTCTGATAATCTGGTTATTATTTTAGGAAATTCTTTTGCTAATACATTTGGCATGATGACTTTAAAAACCCTCTTCTGGTTCCCACATCTGTGAAATGTCCTCTTGAGATAATCTATTTGGCCATTATACATATTTCATATGCTAAACTTTCTTGTTGTAGTATTTTGCCTTTAATGTTTCATTTTAACTGCTGACTTTTTGATATTTATCAATTATAATATTTATATCAGTTTATTTCTGTTTTCTTATTTATAAACTTCTTCGACAATATTTGCTACTTAGATCCTATATGCATTTCCATGATAATATCTTTTAAGTTCTGAGAGCCATCTTTTCTGTGGGTGTCTACGTCGTGTTCATCTTAACTCTAAATCTATAGTGGTCTATCTATGGATCTTAGATTGCTGATGGCGCATGAGGATAGAAAAGGAAAAATATTCCTTCAGGCAAGTTTCCATAGTTCCTTAGTTCATGAAAACTAGACTGAACCGATATTTTTCTTTTTGTATCCTCATGCGCCATCAGTGATTTAAGATCCATAGATTGACCCCTATAGCGTTAAGATCAATACCAAGCAGATACTCACAGAGAAGAGTTACAGTCTCTTACAATAATAAATCTATCAAACCTCAAATAGACTCCTAATTGGTACAATAAGTACAACAACTCATAGTGCTGGTTACTTATCTTTGCTGTCTACAGAAGTGTTTTCTAAACCTTGGCAACTTGAAAATGTATGGAATTCAACTCCCAGAATTCCCTATGGCTGGCTGATAATTCTAGGAGTTGGAAGTTCATACATCTGCACTTGTCAGGGTTGAGAAACACTGGTCTACATACTTTTCATATTATTATCTAATGGCTGTCAAAAGCAACACCGAGCCATCTACACTCTCTTGATATTGTTTTTTTAAGTTACGAGATTCTTTAAACTCATCCCTTGTGGTCCGCCATTGCCTTTTTGCTAGGGCTGAGAAAGTGCGACCGGTGTGATGTGCATGACTAGGCATTTAAAAAAAAGGAGATCCCGAATACTAATTCGATCGCTACACTCATCCTTTCACTCCTACTGCCACATGATCCTTCTTAACACCCTAAAATTGGAGAAGATCGTCAGCGCAGGAGTGCCCCCTGCCATTCCCCATTCTTAAAAGCACTACCTGGCAGGAAAGGGAGCAATCTCTATACATCTTCTGTCCTATCCGCGGACTTCTTTTTTTTTTAACAGCATCCGGTTTCTTCATCCCTCAAACCACCCGAGTAAGTTAGAAAACCGAGAGCGGGTAACACTTCTCTCGACTTTCGTGTGCTGTGCGCATGCGCACTGCCGGCACCCAGCCCGGCCTTCCTGGAACTGGTTCCAAAAGCTCTCCTACTACGAAAGCGTGATTCCCACGGCCGGGCAGGTGTGAGCATGCGCATACTTCTCCTTTCTCTCTCCCTCCCCCATTTTTTGCTTGCAAACCTTCTATAAGGGGCCGGGGCAATGGCTCGTAGCTCCTCCTTTGTCGAGAGCGTGTCGGCCTGTGGCTGTTGGAGCCGGCTGTGAGTAGGAAGGGATGCCCTTTGGCAACCGCAGAGGTGAATGAAAAGGCTGAGCGGCGGAGAGGAGCGGGTGTTAGAACTATCGGAGGCAGGAGTGGTGCCAGGGCTGCTGCTGCTGCTGCGGGTGGGGGAGAATCTTGGCTGGGACTGGGAGATGTCAAAGGAGGGGTTCGGGTACCGGGTGGGGCATTTGGCTTTCTCCTGGAGTAGGGAGTGGCCATAGTTTCTCCAGTAATACAAAGGGTTGGTTGAGCAAGTTTGGGGTGCGGTGGGGTAAGGAGGAAAGAGAAAATGGGGTGCCACGTGTTGGGAAACGAGGCGTTTGTTTGCAAGCTTTCCTCCAGACTCCTGTGTTCTCAGGTTAGGTTAGGTTCTTGTGGGTTCATTCATTGTGGTGTGTGTGTGTGAGAGACAGATGACTCTCTCACACATCTCCTCTAAAGAAAGGAGATGTTGTGAGAACCTAGTTGCAATATTATTGCCCAATCTACCTATTGAGCTTGGGGTTTGTAAGGGCATCATGGGTTGTGTTTGTTCCTTTATATTCAGACATTTATTTTTATATGGGCAAGTATTTTTACAGAAAGAAATGTGTCTCTTGGTGTCTGAACTTGGGTTATACTTGCAAGTAATTGGGCCAAGGCCTTTATACAAATTATTTTACAACAGTATATGGAGATGAGTTGTGTTCATCTGTTGCAATAAAAACAACAGAAGGAAAACATGGCATCTTCAAAACCCAAACACATTTATTATACTATACATGTCTGTACTTGGATAGTCTCCTCAATTCAAATTTCACTCTTGGTGATGAAATGACCACATATGTGAACATCACTTGGCCAACATCTGGAAGTGGTTTGTTGTTGGTTTCTTCTTTTTTTTTTAACATTTCCCAATCTAGTCTACAAAAGTGGATTTTCTGGTGGTCTCCCATCAATTTACTAACCAGGTTTGATCATGTTTATTTTTTTTTTCTGAGCTGAGGTCAGCCACAATCTGCTAGGTGAGTTGGTTGGACACTTTAGATGTGAATATTTAGATGTGAATTCTGGGCACCTGTGTTACACTAATAATAATAATAATAATAATAATAATAATAATAATAATAATAATAATAATAATAATAATAATAATATAATAACAAAGTTGGAAGGGGCCTTGGAGACCTTCTAGTCCAACCCCCTGCCCAGGCAGGAAACCTTACACCATCTCAGACAGATCCAACATTTTCTTAAAAAATTCCAGTGTTGGAGCATTCACAACTTCTGTCGTTCCACTTATTACTTGTTCTAACTGTCAGGAAATTTCTCCTTAGTTCTAAGTTGCTTCTTTCCTTGATCAGTTTCCACCCATTGCTTCTTGTTCTACCCTCAGGTGCTTTGGAGAACAGCCCAACTCCCTCTTCTTTGTGGCAACTCCTGAGATATTGGAACACTGCTATCATGTCTCCCCTAGTCCTTCTTTTTATTAAACTAGACATACCCAGTTCCTGCAACCGTTCTTCATATGTTTTAGCCTCCAGTTCCCTAATCATCTTTGTTGTTCTTCTCTGCACTCTTTCTAGAGTCTCAGCATCTTTTTTACATCGCGGCGACCAAAACTGAATGAAGTATTCCAAGTGTGGCCTTACCAAGGCATTATAAAGTGGCACTAATACTTCACATGATCTTGATTCCGTCCCTCTGTTTATGCAGCCCAGAACTGTGTTGGCTTTTTTAGCAGCTGCTGCACACTGCTGGCTCATATCTGATGCTGACACTGATGCTGTATGACCTGCTCTAGTTTCCAGTTGCTTTCTGGTTGCAATTCAAGATACTGGTTATCACTATTAAAGCTACTGCCTGTCATGGACCAAGTTCTTTGCAGGACTGCCTTTCTCTGAAGGAAACTCTGTCCCACCAGGTTGGATAGGTGGATGCTCCAGGCCCTTTCCTTTGAATGCTGTCATCTGGTACAGGGGTCTCCAACCTTGGCAACTTTAAGACTTGTGGACTTCAACTCCCAAGAATTCTTCAGCCAGCTTTGCAAGTCTTAAAGTTGCCAAGGTTGGAGACCCCTGATCTGGTGGGACCTTGGAGGCATGCCTTCTCTGTAGCTGGCTCTGACTCTTTGGAATAGGCTCCCACTGAGATCCGCACCTTCCCTCCTCAATCTTGTTAGCCTTCCTGAATGCTGTGAAGACTAGAGTGTTCCCCAAAGCTCTGAACTAGGATGGGGATGAGCCAATGAGTATGGAATATGGATTTTCATGGCACCATGGAAGGAAGGATATAAAGTATTTTTATGTTGTTTTAATGATTTTGTTGTGAGTCATCTATGGCATATGTCTCATAATTAAATACATTTTAATTCTCTATTACTGATCTCAAAGGGCCATCCTTGAGCAAAATATTTCAGTGGAATAATATTTCAATGGAAGCAAGCTGAATTAAATTTATTACTGATTAACACGTAGGCGATAAGAAACCTGCTCCTCTACTATTTTTACCATGTTTAAAATTACATGTTAAATCCAATTATTGTGTTTTACATTTTCATCGAGTAAGCATACTCTTCTACAAAGATGAAGTACTCTTTGGGCAATTTATTTACTTCAGTGGTTATGAGAAAGTGAATAGTAAAAGGAAAGATCGGAGGGAAATAAAATGAAAAAGATGCTCACAATGCAAATTACAGTTTTGTGAATGGCCACTTATTGGCAATTATTATTTGATCTTTTTCATTTTATTTCCCTCCACTCTTTCCTTTTACTGTTCATTTTCTCACAACCATCAAAATAAACTCCTCAAAGAGTACTTCATATTAGTAGAAGCTTACTCTATGAAAATGTAAAATACATTAAATTGGATGTAATATGATAAAAATAGTAGAGAAGCATTTCGGTAATAAATTAGCTTCTTGCAAAACACATGCATTTTGCGGTAGTTCTGTAAACAGAATACTAAATGAATTGTTTTTTTAAATTAATGTTTAAAGGCACCGTGCTAGAGCATTCATTATTGAGAAGTCCTTGTTTTGGGGAGGCTTCTTTGTTAGCTATTAAAAGATGCTATCTAAATAATACTAAAAGGATAAGAAGAAAGGATGAAGAAACTGTAGATGAATGAACAAGGGACTTAAAAATTTCATGGAGGTTAGGGCATCATTAATTAAACATAAATAACTGCATATATTGCTTTAAAAGACTAAAAATCACAAAAATAATTACGCTAAGTTAATGAATATCAAGAACTGATATAATACAGTATAAATCACCTGGTAAAATTTTGTGTTGACTATGTCTTCCAGTAATGGAATAAAGTTATCTTCAATTTTCTTAATGGTATCTTGCAAATCTTGTGGATTCCATCTAAGGAGATAGCATTCTGACAATTTCAGCTATATTAAGGATTTTCTAAAGGTTGGGCTAATTCTGATGTTTTCATTGTTTCCAGATGTCTACTTTGACAAGGCCCAATAATAGTTCGGACCTGAAGAGTTTCCCTAGTCCTATTACGGTAAAATGCAAAGAATATCCAGTTGTTTGTGTTAGAATTATTTAGGTTCACTTGGATGTTTTGATGTTTTCCTGTTCCATGTTATTTTTAAAAAAAAGTTATTGTTAAGCTTTGGGGAAAAAATATGGTAAATTGTTGCTGTTGATTCTTTCTATTCCTAGAGATGTTTCTCCAGAGACTACTACAGTTGAATGAAGGTTTATGATCCATAGAAATAGAAATTTTAACCAAAACTATTTCATTTTCTTTGGAGGGAAACAGACAGACACATCCCCTTCAGTAGTGGGTTTCAAATCCCAGGGCTAAAGGTTTGCTATCGGTAGCCTGCAGGTGCGTGTGCTTGCTTTGCAAATGTGTGGTGCTTCTGCGTATGCACAGAAGCTTCTGCGCATGTGCAGAGCATTTTTGATGACGTCTGGGCAGGTGGACACAACCTCCCGCCACCGCCACTACCGGTTTGCCCGAACCGGGATGAACTGGGAGCAACCCACCACTGATCCCCTCCCTCCCAAGGACATTATTTTCTTATTCCTGAAATACCACAACAGTGACTATTCTTTAAGTCTAGCCAACAAAATGTTGCACTTAATTTAAACAGCAAGGAAGAGGAAGATTTGTCATATTATCATAATGTGTATACATTGTAAATAAAAGGCAGTCAATAAATACTGTAAATACAGACTTCAGAATGCTAATATTCTTAAATTATTCCTAATAGTCTATTTGGGGTTGCTTTAGCCAGTGAAAGGGTCCTTGAGTGGCTCAGTCTGTTATTAACAGTAGCTGCTTGCAGTTACTGCAGGTTCAAGCCCCACCAGGCCCAAGGTTGACTCAGCCTTCCATCCTTTATGAGGTAGGTAAAATGAGGACCCAGATTGTTGGGGGCAATAAGTTGACTTTGTATATAATATACAAATGGATGAAGACTATTGCTTGACATAGTGTAAGCCGCCCTGAGTCTTCAGAGAAGGGCGGGATATAAATGCAAATTAAAAAAAAAGTAACCTTCAAGGTTAACCATGCTTTGGAAAACTGTTTGCAAATCTTTATTGTTTTTCTTTGAGCTATGCACCCTCAGTCAAGCTTTGTATGTCTCATTTATCAGACTACTTAATATCCTTTCCAGCTGCTTCATGTCTGGTTTTTAAGTGTGACCAGAACTGAATGTACTCTTCCAACAGAGATTTTTCCACTGCAAAACAAAGTGAGAGAAGCAATTTCTGTGTCATGCTTGCCTAATACCTAACCACTATAGGCATTAGATGTGCTTGGACATCATGAAGACTATAAATCTCTGGTGATTCAGTATGAATAATAGCTGAAGTTTTATAAACTTATGCCATCTTTTACATGACACTGCACCTTACTTATCCCTTCAATAAATTTCATAACTCTGCAAAAATCTTCAAGCAGGTTTAATAAACTCCATCTCATGATACAAATATTAAGGTAGAGTAACACAGATAATGCCTTGGCGGTAGATGGCAGAGGCATAACTTTTTCTGTTCAACAGTTGTTTCAACTGTTCTGTTCAACCTTTTTGTACAGGTATCTCTAGGGCTTGTGATACCCCATGTATGATGGGTATGCAATCTAAATCTGGAGGGTAGTGGATTGGAAACAGCTGGTATATCTTTAATTTCTTTTTTTCTGACCAGTTGGCTGGGACAATTTAATAGGTGGCCTTGAAAAACTAGTTTAAGGCAGAAATCCTCATACTTATTTGAAACAAACCTTTTTGAATTAAATGGGACTTATTTCTCAGAAATGAATTCTCTCACCTCAGTCTCTAAAGTGCAATTGAATTCCAGTGTTTAGAAAATTTATCATTCCTTATTCAGTTTTCCAATAAAATGTATACAAGTGGGACTAACAAAGCAGGAAAATGATTAGCCCAAATAAATAGTTTTTTCATGTTGGAATTATTTTTATAAAACTAAATAAACACAGGATTTGATTATTTTAAATAGAATGACACAGTCAAGTTCTAAAAAAGATTGAGTGGAAAATGGGTAAAGATAAAACCTGGCAATGGGTTTAAAACTGAAACATTAAAAAAAGAAACCGAAGGCTTGATTTTGGCTGTTTAAGAACAAGCTATTCAAACAAATGCAATCAAGGCCAGAATTGAAAAATTATTAAATGATTCAAAGTGCAGATTTTGCAAAGTGGAAGAAGAAACTATAGATTATATATTCAGCTCATGCAAGAAGATTGCACAAACTGATTGTGAACAATGTTATAACTGTCACTATGATTCTCTGGAACATCTCTAAAATTATGTGCAGTTAGTGAAAAATTGATGGGAATATATAGTTAAAAAATAGTTGAAAATGAATAGGTTAAAATATTGCAGTATTTTCAAATAAAAAAATGATAAGGTCTCGGCTCACATCAGATTTAACTCTGGTTAAAAAGAAGAAATAGTAGAATAGAAGACTAAGAATTGAAGTTCACAAAGTATCACAATCTAAAAATCAGGATTGAAAGATTATGACATAAAGTCCCAGTGGTGGTCAGCACACTGGGTATTATACAAAAATATATTGGACAGCGTTTAGAAAATTTGCGCATTGACAAAATTTCCATCTGTCTATTACAAAAGGTCACTCTGCTTGGATGTGCACCTATACTGAACTGGATATATTGTGTCAACCTAGATTTTTGGGAAGAATTTGATGTGTATGAAGGCAGTTTATTAACACCAGTTAATAAACTGACAGCTATGATTTCACATTGTAGTGTATTTGATAATATTTCACAGTCAACCAGATGTTTAGACTGGATTTGGCTTTTTTATCTAGGTTATTGTAAAGAACTTGATAGGTGAAAATAAATGCCAAATGCAGTCTAAACATTTGGCTGACTGTGCAACTAACTATAAATAAACCACATAGATAGATTTTCTCCATGACATTCTGTTCCCAACTTGGTCTTTAGGTCTTCCAACAATGTGTCCATTGCTGCTGTAATTTAGGCCATTCACATTATTGCTGGTCATCTTTTTCTCTTCCCTTCCACCATTCTCACCATTGTAGACTTTTCCAGAGAGCTAGACCGTCACCTAATACAGATAGTCCTCGACTTACAACAGTTTGTTTAGTGACAAATATTTAAAGTTATACTGAAAAATGTGACTTACGACCTTTTTTCATAATTATGACCTTTGCAGCATCCCCATAATCATATGATCAAAATTCAGATGCTTGACAAACGGTTTATATTTATGACCGTCACTGTGTCCCAAAGTCATGTGATCACCTTTTGCAACCTTTTCACAAGCAAAGTCAGTGGGGAAGACAGATTAAATTAACAACCAGGTTACCAACTTACCAACTGCAGTGATTCACTTAACAACTGAGGCAAGAAAGGTCGTAAAATGGGGCAAAACTCACTTAACAAATGTCTTACTTAACGACAAAAATGTTGGGCTCAATTGTAGTCATAAGTCGAGGACTACCTGTATATCCATAGTATGATCATTTGACTTTGGCCTTTTGTGCGAAGACTAGCTAAAAACTGGTAACTGAGATTTCATATTTTTGTATATATAATAAAATAAAATTTACATGCTGCTCATCACCCAGTGAATCTGGGTGGTTTACAGTTGTTAAACCACATTTAAGAACAGAAATCAATGCTATTATTGCTTTGATTGAACAAAATGAAAGGAAAAAAGGTACAAGATAGTACAATGAAGGCAAAGAAAGGATACCTAGAGGGGAACCAAAAAGAAGAAGTGGCATCAGTCATCCCCATCAAAAGCCTGGTTGAGGAGCCAGGTGTTTAAAGTTCTTTGGAATAGCAGTAGATAGGAATCCATTTGAATTTTGTGTGGCTCCTCATTCCAGAGGGCAGGTACTGCTACAGAGAAATCACACACCCAGAGTCCTGACAGATATCATTGTTTACTTGATGGAACCCACTTGAGGGGACCATGTTGGGCTTTATAGGTGATGGACCAGCATCTGGAATCATGCTCAGAAGTTGAAGTCTTTGTGTTTATAGTATAGGAATGTATAGGTTATGTTATCTCAGTAATGTACTACCTATCTATCTATCTATCTATCTATCTATCTATCTATCTATCTATCTATCTATCTATCTATCTATCATGTAAAGTATGACTATTATAGACTCAAATTGTTGCCACCCTCATAGAATCATAGTATGACAAATACAAATTGTGTTGTCACTGAATATGGCTAACGACATTAAGGAGATCTACTCCTGACGAATATATAACATGAGATAGAGAAGAAATGAATAGGGAGGGGGCAGAAACTTGGTTGTTGGTCTACTTTGTAAGTGCAAACTATATATAGTAATTCTTCAACAACAAACAAGTCATAATGTTTTTCATAGATTAATAAAGAACAGATTTGTCATCTGTTATATCTCCTCTCATAGGTCAGAGTGAGCACAGAGAGAACTAATTGGGAGAACTAAACAGAGACTTTTTTGTTTACTTTCAGTCACAAAGTAATTCTTCATCAAGTTCATTTATGAATGAAACGTGTTGCCAGGCTCCATCAGCCTTCTATTCAGTGAAACCCATCCAGCATAAATCAGGTATCTGCTTTGAATATTAAACCACTGAACTCAGATTTATTTCTTGGGTGCCTCTTGCCCTTAAAGTGTTCAATACGTTGACTTTAGCGTGGAGTTCTTGGTGCTGTCTGTGCTTGGTTGTTGCAGATGTTCATTACCCGATTAGGTAACATTGCCAGTGCAAGTAAGTGTGGATTTTGCTTTCTGTTTATATACAGTAGCTTGCTCTATATCCGTGTTGGTAAATGCTGGAAACTATGGCAACTTATTCTATAAAAGGTCTTTGTTTCTGATGGCACAGATTGATATATGCTTATCAGTATATCAATATATCAATTATTTATGCTTAAAAGTATTTTACTCAGAGATATAAATATAGTGAAGACAGGAAGCATGGCTTCTCTTTGCAACCCACACCTTGCCCAATATTTTCAAGAATACCAATTGAACAAAATGTACAGGTAGTCCTTGGCTTATGACCACAATTGAATCCCAAAATTTCTGTTCCTGAGGGAGGCATTTGTTAAGTGAATTTTGCCCCATTTTGTGACCTTTCTTGCCACAATTGATAAATGAATCACTACAATTGTTAAGTTAACAACTCAGTTGTTAAGTGAATTTGGCTTCCCCATTGACTTTGCTTGTCAGAAGGTCACAAAAGGTGATCACGTGACCCCAGGACGCTGCAACCATCACAAATATGAGTCAGTTGCCAAGGGTCTGAATTTGGATCATGTGACCATGAGGATACTGCAATGGTGGTTAAGTGGGAAAAATGGTCATGTCACTTTTTTCATTGTAACTTTGAACAGTCAATGAACAAAAACTGTTGTAAATTGAGCATTACCTGTACTGCAGAAGCCCAGATAACCATTAGATGGCAGCAGAGAGAACCAAATGGTTCTCCTCTACTACAGACTAGAGGTCAAGGTCTGCTAAATCAAGTCTTCATTTCGTGTGGTTCTGTCTTTTTTAGTTAAGCATTAGCTAAATCAGTGAGACATCTAATGCAGCAAATGATAGCATAGCAAAAACAACTATGCTTGCTAAGATTGAGGGGCGTAAGAAGAAGGGGATAACAATGGGCAAGAGGAATTAATGTGTTCATTGCTAGTGCAATGTTGGAAGCGTTGTTAGTTGCTTCTGGGCATACAGGTCAGAGTTGTGGACAGTTGTTCATACAGTTCCAAGAGCCAGCACCAACGCAGCCCAGATAAGGCTCTATTAATTTCCCTGAGTTTCCTTAGATATTTTGTGAAGATGAATACAGATTGCTCCTAGGCTCATTTAATATAATTTTAAAGCAAACCTACTACAAGATAAGTTAGAAGGGAAAGTGCTACAATAATTACATTGTGGTAAAACAATTGATTGCCATCTTATACATTTTTTAAAAAAAGGCAAGGTCATTCTAGTTCATTCTAGCAGAAAGTATCTTAGGAAAGGTTATACAAGGATATGTCTTGCATTTCTGATTAAAACCACAGGCAGAATAAATAGCAAAAGTAACACTTGTTTTATGGCTGTCTAGCACAATATGGACATAGCAATGAATCAAGCTTTTTTTTGGGTGTGAAAGAAAGCTGTTTAACCTTTGATGTATCAGATGGGAAAAACTGTTTGAAATAGCCTCTACACTGGCTAGCCCAGTATAGATACTGTAGAGAAGAAATATATTTCTTAACAGAATAACATCTGGCTCTCTTAAAGTCTAAGACTGTAGTTTAATTTTGTTCTATTGCTTGTGCTTGCATAAGGTTGAATTCCAATATTGCATGAATACTCACCCTCAAGGTTCCTGTAGCTTCAACACCTTCTGTCATTTCATCATTTCATTCTTGGACCAAGATTGGTCAGAACTTAATAAAACAGTAATTTCCTGAGGGGTCAAATTATTAACTTGGTATGGGAAGTTATTTTTAATTCACTTAATAAATAAATAATTCTTTTAACAATATGTTTGCTAAAAACTACTTTCTTTTCTGCAAATAAACCTCAAAACACTTTTGCAGTTCACTAAACTTTGTAAGTTTAGTAGCCATTCAACAAATATAACATTTATTTTTTGGAAATAAAAATATTCAGGAATAGTAAAAAATCATATTTGGATTTATTTTGAAGGCTATTTCGTGCTGTAGAAAAATTAGAATGAAATCAAAATTATTGTATGTGGATCCCATAAACTGGCTTTCAGTTTACACTTTATATCAAATGATGATTTATTTTAATTTGGTTTACTGAATAAACTGGTTTCCTAGATTGACAGAATATAATATGCCCAAATCAACCAAATAAGTCTTCATAAAGCATGTTAAGACATTCATTATCTTTTACTTTCTGATGAATTTGTTCACATGTATTTTATCCTGGATTTGATAAAAAAAATTAAAAAGTGATACATAATTCCTCCAATTTGTTTACAAAGACACGAAGATTAAAAAATACTTGTAAAAATGATGGAAAATAATCTTAAATCAGTATGTGGAAGCTTTTTGTGCTTATATGAAGGAAAAATCATTCTCTAAGACCTTTATGATATTCTTGTGAGCATCAGTAATGATATTAATTACAGCTTCAATCATAAATTTAAAAGTATATTGAGTTATTATTGTGAACTACTGCACCACTGTAGCATTTCATTCAAGTTGAATTCAGTATTTTTAAAATGGAGACAGGCCTTCAAAATACAAAAAAATAAATAAAAATCCATTCGATGGACATGCAGCAAAAATTACATTTCTCCGTGGGGACGAAAGTCCCACACTATACCATTAACTTAAAAAAATTCAGAATCGATTGAAAAAAACAAAAAAAAATCCCCAGACCCTTTTCCTGCCATCCTTCTGGGCTTTTATGAAATTTTTATTTACTGTATACCCGTGATGGTGAACCTATGGCAAACGTGTCCGAAGTGACACGCTGAGCCATGTCGCCTGGCACCTGTGGCGTCGCCCATTCCTCTTCCGAGTTTCTGGCATGCATGTGCGTGCGATGATCAGCTGGCCTTTTTGCATGTAGCAGTGCCGGAAACTGGAAGAACTGATCTTCCGTTTTCCTGCTTGAGAATGTGTGCCGGCCAGCTGATAGTCACCCACACCAGAAGTTCATTTTTTGGGGGGGGAGCGCATGCTCCCTGGGCACCTCCTCTTCTGGGTTTTGGTGCCGAACAGGTTCGTCATCACTGCTGAGTAATATTTCTGCTGAATAGATTTTTGCATTCTAAGTATCTTCTTTTAGTGTCCTGCGATTTTTCACACTGTAATTTGCATAGTCTCTTTTCTTTAGCTCCATTGCCTGGAGTTGATACAACCTGGTAAAAAGCCATTCCTTCTCTCGCCCCTCCCCTTCCAGGCATTATGGCTTATTATTTTATAGTGTCTGAACCAAAAGGTCCTATTCTTGGCTTTAACAGTTGAAATAGCAAAAAATAAAGTAAAGTAAAAAAATTATTCCAAATAGGTCTACAATGTGCTATGTGGGAATCCTATGTTTTGTAACATTTGTACAAACATTTTCTACATTGTTTTTTATTGTTACTTTTTTGTTGTTGTGGCCTTTACCTTGAAAATAGTATTCCTTGGAAAGAAAAATATTTTCTTTTTGTTAGTGGTTTAAAGGTAAAGGTAAAAGCTCCCCTCGCACATATGTGCTAGTTGTTCCTGACTCTAGGGGGCAGTGCACATCTCTGTTTCAAAGCCGAAGAGCCACCGCTGTCCGAAGACGTCTCCATGGTCATGTGGCCGGCATGACTAAATGCCAAAGGCGCACAGAATGTTGTTACCTGGTCCCTATTTTTCTACTTGCATTTTTACATGTTTTCAAGCTGCTACGTTGGCAGAAACTGGGACAAGTAATGGGACCTCACCCTGTTATGTGGCATTAGGGATTTGAATCGCTGAACTGCTGACCCCTCGATCGACAAGCTCAGCATCTTAGCCACTGAGTCACCGCTTTCCCTTAGTGGCTTACATTGGGAGATTAAAAAAGAGAACATTAGAGATTTAAGAGTATGAAGTCATACTACTCTCTCGCATATTTGCTGTAAACAAAAGAGTGATCTGCTGTACTTTTTCTGTTGTGTAGAGATAATCAACAGCCAGCCTCTTCCCATATCAGACAATGGCAAAAGGAAAAAGAAAAAGAGGACAAGAGCTACAGATCATTTGCCTGGAAGATTTGAAGGTTGGATTTATAACTGCTTGGATTTTTGGGGGGTGTAGTTTTGGTCTTGTGTATATTTGTTTGCTTGTCTTCAATCTTCTATGGTAGTCTTAGTTTAGGAATACTGTAAGAATATTGCACTTTGATTTGTAGCATAAATCTGTGTTTCTCAATCTCAGCAACTTTTAAGGTGCAAGATTTCAATTCCCAGAATCTGCCAGTCATCGTGGTTAGCTGGGGAATTCAAGCTTACACATCTTAAAGTTGAAAACACTGGGTTAAAAGAACAACTTCTTACATTTTTCTACTTCTTGCGCATTGTCCTTGTTTGAGCAAAATAGAGATACTCCCTGTTTAACAACAGCCCTGTTTAGCAACCATCTGAAATTGTGACAGTGTTGAAAAGGTAACTTTATGACTGGTCCTTGAACTTACCACTATTGCAGGTTACAGTATATTATCATCATTTAGGTGCTTTGCACCCAGCCCAGATTTATGGCCATTGCAACATCCAGTGCTCCCTTGATTGTCACTTGTGAGCTTCGCATCCAGCTTTCAACAAGCAGAGTCAATGTAGAAGCTGGCAGTAAAATTACAAGTCCCCATCCTCCTCCTCCTCCTCCTCCTCCTCCTCCTCCTCCTCCTCCTCCTTCCTGACTCTTTATTGAATTTGGCTCTCCTATGAACATGGAGAGAGCTGCAACTTCTTGATGTATTTTGCAAAATTCTTGGACATGGCACCAAGTGCCCCAATGACAGTGGGTAACACTGTTACATGTTTCATCCATAATCGCATAGTTTCTTATTACTATTTTACTCTTATTATTGTTTGGCAGATTTATACAAGCTCACTGCAGAGATGCTTGGTGAGGGCTCCTATGCCAAGGTTCAAGGAGCAGTTAGCTTGCAGACCGGAAAGGAATATGCAGTTAAGGTGAGGAAAGCATCACAATTTTCCTTTTGATTAAGAGCGTTATTGCTAAAAAAAAATGTGATTTCCTCTGTGAGAAGCTACCAGTTATTAACTACACTAATAACTAGTTCAGAGGTAGGGAACTATGGCCCCTTTATGACTTATGGACTTCAACTGCAACTGAGGCAGGAATTCTGGGATTTGAAATCCACAAGTCATAAAAGGGCCATAGTTCCCCACACGATACTAGCTCTAACCGTTTTTTTCCCTTCAACATATTAAAATGAAAAGATTGTGTCATTGGCAACATTTCGCATCATGCAAAATTTTCTACTACTGCAACAGGAATTTCCCTCACTTTTCTTCCCAATGCTTCATGAAGGCTTCTGAAAGCTCATCTGGAGGGTATAGGGTTGAGTCGATCTGTAACATAGTGCAAGAAGAGATTTTGATCTGTCAATAAAACCCAGTTTTGGCAGGCAGAAAGAATTGGATATAATGCAATATTCATTCTGCAAGAAGTTTTTCATTAAAAAAACCACTATTTTTGCAACAGATAATTGAAAAAAATGCTGGACATAGTCGGAGTCGGGTATTTCGAGAAGTGGAAACATTGTATCAGTGTCAGGGCAATAAGTAAGTATTACAGTATTAATAAAACCTTGTATGTTAAAAATTCCACAAAATAAGATTGGCAGCAGTTGTTTATTCTTGGTATATGTGTAGAAAGAAGAGCTCAAAAAACATCCCTTGGTAAATTATGTTGAAAAAGCACAAAGGGTAGACTTGAAGCAACTGCTTCTACCAAAATTTTTCAGGTCCTTTTGGCTCCTACATATTTATTTAATAATACAGGCCTGGGAATGAGAGAGAGCGCAAGACAAGTGAATTATTTTTTATATTTATTAAAGATACTGATTAATTTTAGAAACAGTCATACTGATCATTTTAGGATTAGACTAACATGATTATTTTATTGTTTATCTGAAAACAATTTCAAATAACACTTTTGGGGATACTTGTGTCTTTTGATGTACTAAGAAAATAAGACTTAGCATGATCACCTGTGCCTTGTTTTTAAGGAACATTTTGGAATTAATAGAGTTTTTTGAAGATAGTGTAAGGTACTACCTTGTGTTTGAAAAACTGCGAGGAGGTAAGTATGTATTCCCCTTCCTTTGTGCTGCCCCCCTCCCAGTTTTGTTATAATATTGACCCTGCCTTAGTTTAATAATTCAAACTTTTCACAGAAATATGTAGTTTTATCTTCTATTACATAACACTTGGATTTTCATTCATAGCCTATTTTAAATATTATTATTGTACTCATGTATGAAGTTGAAATATTATACAGATAATATTGGGATGGTTCTTTAAAAATGAATTGAAGTCACTCAGAATAATTACATTATAATAAAGTGCAGATGACTTGTGTTTTTTAGTTTTGAGAATTGGTCACAGATATAAAAAATATGAAGTTAGGAAATAGATTATGTGTCCCTCTTTGCAATGACCAAGTATCATACAATTTCACAGTAAAAATCTGTATATCTACAGTATAAATTCAAAATTTGTCTTTAATGGGGCGGGGATGTTCAGAAAATGGGAATGGTCTTTAAACTTTTGGCCTTTCATTCCTGATTAAAATAGTAATCTTCTATAAAAAACTTTGGAGTAAATGTCACACTTGTTTCTGAAGTAAACAGACCAGTCTGCATGGTCTCTAACTTTTTGAGCTGTGATATGGGGGCTGTAAAATCAATTTCTCTTCTGTAATTACCTTTGCTGCTATTTTTGCTGAGATAGGAACCTGGGCAATTTAGTTGTCACAAATATGTCTATACTTATTATAGAGTTTGGTTTCTTCAGAAGTTTTGCCTAAAAGCATCTACCTGCCATCTTTCCTCTATAGGCTCTATCCTGACTCATATACAGAAGCAAAAGCACTTTAATGAGAGGGAGGCCAGCCAGGTAGTGAGAGACATTGCCTGTGCATTGGATTTCTTGCACACAAAAGGTAAAAACATACATATTCCTATTTCCAAGTTCATTAGCCATCAGCTTTCAGGCTAGGCAAGGTTTGCTTGTATACTTAAAAGTCCAGCATGAAGTTAAGTTTATTTCTGTGTTTAAGCATTTTGGGTGTCTTTTTCCGACATAATTGCTTAAGGATTTTGACACTGTGGTTGTTGCCTTTGAGGTACAGTGATTGAACATAGTTCCTATTGAGCTATTGCACAGGAACGATGATTCAATATAAATGACACTTACAGGGGATTTGGAGAAGATGATTAATGCTCATATTAACTGTGTGCTTAAAGGTGATCCACATGCCTTGTAAGCAGATACGTTGCAGTATATGGAGGAGGCTGGGCAACAAGTCTGGGTTATGAAGTAGTATGGATGATTTTTTAAAAAATTAAAAACATACAGAATTATGTATGCAACCCAACCTGGTTACCGTAAGGTTGTAAAGATTTTTAAGTTTCCAGTTTCCAATCCATTATTACAGCCTTGAGAATGGTACAGTAGTGCCACAATGTTCATTAATAATAAAAATTTAAAATCAATACAGCACGCATAAGTAATAGAAGTACAGATGATTGGGGAATTAGAAATTAAGTCTGATAAAGACAGACAAAATGAAATAAGAATTGTGAAGAAAAGATTCTGGCAGAGTTTTTCAAATAGCTAAGACTGTCACACAGAAAGTCAAGATCTGCACTGGGTTATGGGACAATGGATTTAAGGTTTAGGAAGGCAGGAATACAACTGAATATTAGAAACAAACTTCATAAGAATATGAGCAGTTTGCAAATTGATCCAGTTATGAAGGGAGGTAGAGGCTGTCCTCTGTTAGATGTATTTAAATGCAGCTAGACAGCCATATGTTGGGGAGCTTTTAATTGTATAAATGTCATTTCTAATGCCACGGATCAAAGTAATATAAGTTTTGCTCACCACTTTAGCTTAACAGTGACACTTAATGGTACAGATGATAAATTCAAAATTTTAAAAAACGTTTAAGTAAAACATTTATTTTTAAACCCACAGCTTCCTTCTATGTAGTCTGTTGGCCAGTAAAAAAAATAAACCAGTGGTGAAATTCAATTTTTTTTACTACCGGTTCTGTGGGCATGGCTTGGTGGGCGTGGCAGGGGAAGGATACTGCAATATCTCCATTCCCACCCCACTGCAGAGGAAGGATACTGCAAAATCCCCATTCCCTCCCCACTCTGGGGCCAGCCAGAGGTGGTATTTTTATGTTCTCCGAATTACTCAGAATTTCCACTACTGGTTCTGCAAATTGCTCAAAATTTCTGCTACCGGTTCTCCAGAACCCGTCAGAACCTGATGGATTTCACCCCTGAAATAAACCCTCTATAATTAAATTTGAAGTGAGTAAAAGGTTCGTCCTCCTCACACATCTATAATACCTGCATGAAGAGGTCAGTGCAGTTATGGGAAACACTGAAATCACAATGTAATTACAAGATGTTTTGAAGCCAGCCTGCCCCTGCCATCTATTATCATAGCTTTTTCTTACCAACATCAAAAGTAAGCCCCAATGGCCTATGTAATTCATCCCAGTCATCCTATATGAGATTCTTTGTCTCTAAATAAATCAGTGTGCCTGAGTTCGCTTCACTAACACAGGCTGCTGCTTGTGTGCAGAAATATTAACAATTGGGCAATTCAATTCAATCACCCCATTATCTTCTGGTTAGAAGCAGGGCGCCCTTTTGTTTCCCATTTGAACAAATGCTTTGGTCAAAATTCTGAAAAAAGAAAACTTTCCTTTTGAAGACCTACGCACCCTTATACATGTCCAGTTCCCTTGGAAACATAAGATTCATAGGTTTTCTTACAGTTGTGAATACTCAAAGTGTGGGTGAAAATGTGAGTCAAGCATTGACTTTAGAAATTATGCCATTGCTCCTCAGGACTCTTTAGATCTCTGGTTTAACTTGTGAAGGAGCCAGTTACTGCTGGTATCCATGTATTGACAACACGAGTTTATAAAGGGAACATATTTCATTGTTTGTTCTTTAAAAAAACCTACCAGTATTATAAGTATACATACATCTTTTATCAAGAGCTATAAAAAATAGTCCATAAGCCAATACATTTCATTTTGTGTATTAGAAAGGCTTCTTAAATGCCTGGCTTGTACTATGTAATTTGAGTGGAGTGCTCCGGAGTGCGGGGGGGTTTTCTCTCCCCTGCGGTTGGAAGGAGCACGAGTTATTCGGGAGAGAGGAGAACTTAAAATAAGAAGATTACCGGTTTTGTGGAGCTCTGGAGAGAAGAGGTGATGGAGAAATTTAGGAGGGAAGGTTTGAGGCCCCCCCTCCTTCTGGGGAACAGTGGTGGCGTCCAGCTTCCGCCTTCACTATGAGAATTTTGATGACATCACTTCCCTTCGGCTTCCTGGTTGACTAACTGTACTCTGGACTCGTTGCTCCTGTGAGTGCCCCCTGGTGGATCCGGAGGAAATTACAAGGATACTGTGCCTGCCTGAGGATTTTGTATTTTTTTTTTCCTTAATGGCAAAAGGTCAGAGACCAACTGCTGGAGAGATGGAGAGAATTTTGGAAAAGTTATCTAATATGGACAAGAAATTGGATGAAATAAGAGCAGAAATTGTGACTATCCAAAAGGATTTAAAGGATACTCAACAAGTTTCAGCAGAAAACAAGCAGAAAGTGGAAGGTTTGGAGGGTGAGATGCGGGCAGTGCAGAAAAGAGAGGAGGCGACAGGCAATGCTGTGCTTGGACTACAGATGGATAAAATGTCTTATTTCCTTAGGTTTCAAAATTTGGAAGAAGTGGACCAAGAAGACTTGAGAGATGTTGTGACTAAATTGTTGGGAGAATTTCTTGGGAGAGGTGTTGATTTCATGAATTGGGATGTGGATCGAGTTTATAGAGTTAATTCGCAATATGCACGCACGCATGCAGTTCCCAGAGAGGTTCATGTCAAATTTGTGAGAAGAGGCGAGAGATGAAATTCTTAGAAAACATAGGAGTGGGGCACTGATTTACAGGGGCAGGAGATAGCCATTCTGAGGCAGATTCCCAGACAGGTACGTGAAAAAGAAAGAAATATTATTTTTGTCAAGCAAATTGTACCAGAAGGAGTGGGCTTCAGATGGCTGATGCCAGAGGATTGATGATTTTCCGGGAGGGCATTACGAAAAAATCAGTACAATTGCGGAGGCTACGGCCTATGTGGAGGAACACAAAGCCCTCCTGGAATCAGATGACCCAGGAATTGAAGAAGGGGAGGTTATAGATCATGGGGAGGAAGCGGCTGCCGCTGTTGCGGCCCTGGAGTTGGGTCAGGCTGAACCCAGAGTTCTGAGATCTAAAACTAGGAAGTGATAAAGATATTTGGGATTGTGTTGGTTTTCCTTACTCTCCTTTGTACGATATTCTGTTTATTCTTGACTCTTCTTTATTACGTATTTAAAATTTGTAAACTTAGCTACTTCGTGTCACCTGCTTGCCATATGGCTGTTGTATGTGTTAAAAAATTTGAGTAAAATTCTTATTTTAGATAAGAAAAATGAAAATTTACCATACCTGAAATGTATTTGTATAAACCTTTTTTGACTAATAAAAACTTTTTGAATATAAGATTCATAGGTTTTCTTACAGTTGTGAATACTCAAAGTGTGGGTGAAAATGTGAGTCAAGCATTGACTTTAGAAATTATGCCATTGCTCCTCAGGACTCTTTAGATCTCTGGTTTAACTTGTGAAGGAGCCAGTTACTGCTGGTATCCATGTATTGACAACACGAGTTTATAAAGGGAACATATTTCATTGTTTGTTCTTTAAAAAAACCTACCAGTATTATAAGTATACATACATCTTTTATCAAGAGCTATAAAAAATAGTCCATAAGCCAATACATTTCATTTTGTGTATTAGAAAGGCTTCTTAAATGCCTGGCTTGTACTATGTAATTTGTGGGAGTTCAAGATTCATGTGAAGATATTATTTTAATGCCATTATTCTAATGCATATTATTTCTCCTGTACAATTATCTGGAAAATATCCAGGAATATTTCATGAAGTTTGAATGTAACTTTAAGAGATGATTTAAGTGCAATGGAATTAGTAGCTACTGCAAACACCAAAAAGCAAATATTTTCTCTATTTTTGGCATTGTCGTTTTAGACATGACTCATTGTCTTTCTGTGTTACTTCTTAGGTATCGCACATCGAGATCTAAAACCTGAGAATATACTCTGTGAATCTCTCAATAAGGTGTGCCTATGCTTTGTTATTCTACCTGTTTACTTTTCATTAGGCTTAATTTATTTCCTCAGTGATTTGACTTATATGTGTTTTTCCTCCATTTCAGGTATCACCTGTAAAAATTTGTGACTTTGATCTTGGAAGTGGGGTGAAACTCAACAGTGCATGTACTCCAATCTCTACTCCTGAACTGACTACTCCGGTAAGTAGGCGCCTGTATTTTGAAGAGTTGGCTATGATGTGAGAACAGAGGGCAACAATTCAATATGTTGTGCTGCAGAGTTGCTCAGATGCACAACCTAGCTGGAGTTTAGTTGAATTGCAAAAAGTGAAATATCAAGCATGCCAATATTGCATTTTTCAGAGAACATCTTGCTAATTTTGGGGGAGCGGGATTATAGATCATAATACAGATTTTAGAGTAAATTTCAAGTTTGCAAATAACTCTAATAATAAATTATAAGTTGCATTTCTCAAGTTTGAAAATTATAAGAAAATAGCTCCCAATAAGACCATGGAAAACTTGACATTAGTCCTAATGTAAAGTATCATTTGGCTTCAAATATACAATATTTGGATTTTTTTTATACTTTCTTGCTACAACAGTATTCTCAAGCAGGTAAACAATATTCGTATAATAAGTTCTCACGGTTTAGCAGTGTTTTAAGAAAATACTGATTTTAAAAAAGCAGACTATATTTGTTTATTCTGAAAGACATGATGGGCCATAACAGTATCTTTAATCATGCTAAATATTATATATATTCATTTGATAAGCAGGATACTTGAGAGTAAAATATGGGAAAGCCCTGCAGTTCTGAAACAGGAAGCCCTGATTGGATGATAGGCAGATTGAAGCTGAAATAAATGTGGCGTAAGCTGGATAAGAATTCAGTTTTACGTATTTCAGTGACAGGAAAAAATTGTTCCAAAAGATTCCTTGAATGGATGCAGAGTTTGACAGAAAAAGGAATTGTTGTGGGCAATTCCATCCAGTAAGGGGCAGCATAAGAAAATGAGTGGAATCGCATCAGGAAGCAGGAAACTTAAAGATAGGTGAAAATGGTCGTATGAAAAGCAGAATTGCATATGTATCAAGTCCCTGAGAGTGTACACAAGAGAATGCAAATAAATAAGAAAAATTATAAACGGATTGGTTTATTTTCCTAGATCATGTTTATTCTCGTGTAGCCAACAAGACTTGCATCTTTAATGCTGTATAATAGGACTGATTGAACAGTCCTTTTGCAATGTATTTCAGAGATTTTTTTAACATTGAAGCTACTCATGTGATTAATGAGAGTTAACCTGTTAACAGTCCTCACATTCACATGCCAAATTTCAAAATTATGGCTTGCACATGCTAAATAAAACCATTTTCTTGGCTAGATAATCAAATTACTAAGATGAGAGAACATGAAGTGTTATTTTCAAAAACAAAATATAACATCATCAAATATATTGGGCACCTCAATCTCAGCAATTCCTTATCAATGCACATTGGAAGGATTCAGATTTTGCTTTTACTTGTTTTCTTTCTTGTCATTGTTTAGCTCAGTATTTTCAACTTCAGCACCTGTAAAAATTTGTGACTTTGATCTTGGAAGTGGGGTGAAACTCAACAGTGCATGTACTCCAATCTCTACTCCTGAACTGACTACTCCGGTAAGTAGGCGCCTGTATTTTGAAGAGTTGGCTATGAAGTGAGAACAGAGGGCAACAATTCAATATGTTGTGCTGCAGAGTTGCTCAGATGCACAACCTAGCTGGAGTTTAGTTGAATTGCAAAAAGTGAAATATCAAGCATGCCAATATTGCATTTTTCAGAGAACATCTTGCTAATTTTTGGGGAGCGGGATTATAGATCATAATACAGATTTTAGAGTAAATTTCAAGTTTGCAAATAACTCTAATAATAAATTATAAGTTGCATTTCTCAAGTTTGAAAATTATAAGAAAATAGCTCCCAATAAGACCATGGAAAACTTGACATTAGTCCTAATGTAAAGTATCATTTGGCTTCAAATATACAATATTTGGATTTTTTTTATACTTTCTTGCTACAACAGTATTCTCAAGCAGGTAAACAATCTTCGTATAATAAGTTCTCACAGTTTAGCAGTGTTTTAAGAAAATACTGATTTTAAAAAAGCAGACTATATTTGTTTATTCTGAAAGACATGATGGGCCATAACAGTATCTTTAATCATGCTAAATATTATATATATTCATTTGATAAGCAGGATACTTGAGAGTAAAATATGGGAAAGCCCTGCAGTTCTGATACAGGAAGCCCTGATTGGATGATAGGCAGATTGAAGCTGAAATAAATGTGGCGTAAGCTGGATAAGCATTCAGTTTTACGTATTTCAGTGTCAGGAAAAAATTGTTCCAAAAGATTCCTTGAATGGATGCAGAGTTTGACAGAAAAAGGAATTGTTGTGGGCAATTCCATCCAGTAAGGGGCAGCATAAGAAAATGAGTGGAATCGCATCAGGAAGCAGGAAACTTAAAGATAGGTGAAAATGGTCGTATGAAAAGCAGAATTGCATATGTATCAAGTCCCTGAGAGTGTACACAAGAGAATGCAAATAAATAAGAAAAATTATAAACGGATTGGTTTATTTTCCTAGATCATGTTTATTCTCGTGTAGCCAACAAGACTTGCATCTTTAATGCTGTATAATAGGACTGATTGAACAGTCCTTTTGCAATGTATTTCAGAGATTTTTTTAACATTGAAGCTACTCATGTGATTAATGAGAGTTAACCTGTTAACAGTCCTCACATTCACATGCCAAATTTCAAAATTATGGCTTGCACATGCTAAATAAAACCATTTTCTTGGCTAGATAATCAAATTACTAAGATGAGAGAACATGAAGTGTTATTTTCAAAAACAAAATATAACATCATCAAATATATTGGGCACCTCAATCTCAGCAATTCCTTATCAATGCACATTGGAAGGATTCAGATTTTGCTTTTACTTGTTTTCTTTCTTGTCATTGTTTAGCTCAGTATTTTTCAACTTCAGCAACTTTAAGATGTGTGGACTTCAACTTCTGGGATCTTAAAGCCGTTGAGGTTGAGAAACACTGGAGGCAATATGCTGACTCTGTCAACCGCTTAGAGAGGGCTGTAAAGCAGCGGTCACCAATTGGTGGTCCGTGGACCACTAGTGGTCCGCAAGAAAATTTTGGTGATCCGCAGAAAAATTATTTGCATTTTTTATATTGCACTAAATCGGGAATCCTCAAACTACAGCACCTGAAATGGATACATGCAATGAACGTTTGTGTTGCTGCAGAGTGTCTCCCCCTTAGGGGTCTTTTTGTGTGGGTCAGAGGGGGGCAGAAATTCCGACTTGGGGTCTGCTTCAGCCTCCTGGTGTGGGGCTTGGGGTAAAGGTTGGAGGGAAGTGCCACTGGTGGCAAAGAGCCGGAGGGCCTTGCTCCAGTGGGACTGCCTCATGGCCTGGAATTGGCTGACCATCTCAGCCCTTCGAGCCTCCAGGTGCCGGTACCTGGCCTTGCCGGGTCTTCCCTCTGCTTGGAAAGCCTATGCTCCTAGTTCTCAGTGAGGTGATTCTGCTGAGTCTCCTTCTCTGGCAGATCCAATTTAAACTGAGCTGTTTTGCCAACTCTTTCTTGTGATGGCTGCTTAGCTCTAGCAACTGCTTCCTATTGGGGCCCTAAGGAGCAGGGAGGCAGGGAGGGGCTGAGAGGGGAGGGGTTAGTAGAGGCTGGCAAGGTGAGTGACATTAAATTGGCCACGCCCACCCAGTCACATGACCACCTAGCCACACCCAGCCAGTTGGTCATTAGGCAGATCATATTAGGGTACATGGGATTTAAAATTATGAATTTGGTGGTCCCTGAGGTCTGAAAGGTTGGGGACCCCTGCTGTAAAGCACTGTGAAGCGGTATATATATCTAAGTGCTCTTGCTGTCAGATGGTTGCAACACATAGTATAGAATCCTGGGTATAAGGTCCCTGGAACATGGTTTATTGTATACGTTTCTCCAAAACTACTTCTAACTCTTGACCAAACATGAAAGGTTTGGAAGAGATTAAACTTTGGAAATGATGAGTGAATATGAAACGGTACTAGAATAAGTCACTTCATGTTGGACAAGACATTTCAAAGAGAGTTGCAAGAATTTTAAACTATGTATTTAAAAGAGCTTTTATGCATTGCCTGACCCAACCCATCCCAGAACTTGACTTGCAGAGGTTTGGGATGATAATCGGTATATTTGCATTTAATTAAAATCTGCAAGGTTAAGTTGTATCACTTAATCAATTGCTTGTAACTATGCAAAAAGCATTGTAAAATTGTGGGTATATTCAAGTACTATATACCGAGACATCTACAAATTAACATTCTCAATTTCATTTTTTTGCTTCCTCATAATTCTTGCTGTTGCCCAGCAACTGTGCCATAGTTTATTGCCAGGGTTGTGGGAGGTAGACCAGCAATCTTAAGCTTATTTCCATAAAGTGTGAAATGCTGTCCTCACTTTAAAAAAAAAGCCTTGGCTTTAAAAATGTTCAGTTTGTATTGTGCTACAAAATATGAATTAAATTTACGCTACAGCGTGCCTGGGTCTGGGAATCTCTTATCTGCCAGGGTTAGACTGAAAGAGTTGCGTAGACTAAATTTCCAGAGAGAGAACTGTTTTGTATCAATGAGAAATAATAATCACAGTAACAATCACAGTAACTTGGATAATAATCACAGTAACTTGGATAGAATTGATTATTAGATCAGGGGTGCCCAACTTTGGAATCTTTATATGATGGCTGGGGAATTCTGGGGATTGAAGTCCACAGATCTTAAAAGTTGCCAGGGTTGGCTATCCCTGGCTTAGATCGTCCCCTCCATCCTCCATCCTTCTGGACTTCAGCATCTGCTAGCATCCTGCTACTAAATTGATACTGATTTAAAATTAACAGCAGCAGAATTTCCTGCATTAGGTTTAATACTCTGCCAGCTTTATGGGGGAAAAATAGTCACTCCAAATAGCTATGAGATGTTACTAATCATATAATTTTTAATAACAGGTAGTCCTCAACTTATAATCACAATTGAGCCCAAAATTTATGTTGCTAAGTGAAACATTTATTAAATGAGTTTTGCCCCCTTTTACGACCTTTCCTGCCATAATTGTTAATTGAATCACTGCAGTCGTTCAATTGACTTGGCTTCTCAGAAGTTTGCAAAAACTTTTCACATGACCCCAGGACACTGAAACCGTCATAAATATGAACCAGTTGCCAAGCATCTGAATTTTGATCATGTTGACCATGGGAATGCTGCAACAGTCATAAATGTGAAAAGCAGTCATAAGTCACTTTTTTTAAAATGCTGTGAACGGTCCCTAAATGAACTGTAGTGCATTGACCTTAACCATGGGCACTGCATGCAGGGTTTTGGGTGGATCCGCCTTTCCAAAAAGAGTTATGTATTAATGGCACAGTAGCTTCCCTTAATGACTTCATTTGGAACCGGCAGCTCCATTGCGAAGCATTGTCATCATTAAGCAGAAAATTGTATGATCACATTGGGCTTATGGAAACACTTCCTGTCCAGCCATTAAATAAGTGAGATATCATGTGACCACCACTTGCAGCATTACTTCCATGTTCTCCATTAACTCTTCTCGTTGGAAGCGGGTTGTGAAACATGTGAACGGTAGTCACGTGACCACAGGATGCTGTGAGAGTAGGCCGTGCGAGGGGGATGGTTGCAAAGCTGTTTATTTTACACGTTTTGGTCACTAAATGAGGCAGTCATTAAGCAAGGACTACCTGTGTTGTGAATGTTTCCTTTTCTGCAACGGTCTGATACGAGTTCTGTATCTTCAATTGTGTTGTAAATGTTGTACCTTGATGAACGTATCTTTTCTTTTATGTACACTGAGAGCATATGCACCAAGACAAATTCCTTGTGTGTCCAATCACACTTGGCCAATAAAATTCTATTCTATTCTATTCTATTCTTGCTAGTGTGGGTCTGCAGAGTACATGGCACCAGAGGTGGTGGAAGTCTTCACAGAAGAAGCCACATTCTATGACAAGCGATGCGACCTGTGGAGCCTAGGTGTGATTTTGTATATCATGCTAAGTGGCTATCCTCCATTTGTGGGTAATTGTGGTAAAGACTGTGGCTGGGACAGGGGAGAAGTCTGCGAAGTTTGTCAGGTAATCAGTAACCTTTTGGATATGTAAATAATGTAGCACAGAGGGGTGGGGAACCATGGCCCCTTTATGACTTAAGGACTTTAACTCCCAGAATTCCTGGCTCAGGAATTTTGGGAGTTGACGTCCACAAGTCATAAAAGGGCCATCATTCCCCTCCTGATGTAACAGGTTTGATTGAGCTTCTTTAAAACTATTTGGATATCCTCTGAGACATCTATGGGCTTGAGGAACGAAGGCAATTAAAGCTGTTTTCAAAACTCTTTCAGTTTGAATTTATAAGCTCATAATGAATGTGAAGGTTTTATATTCAGATCATGTTCTCCAGTCTTGTGTTCTCAAGAATTGTACTAAAAGTATATTTCCTATGATTCCCAGTTTGACCTCTGTTGCATGTAGAGGGGGAATAATATTTTTTTTAAAAACTGTAACCCATTTAAAAATATTTGTAAATATATTTAAAAATATATTCTGAGAAACAGTGAAATGCAGTTTTCCTTAAAAGCTAAGGAATTTAAGTGCAAAGATATTTCCAAAATTTAATCTGCATAGTGGGAGGCAGTGATGGGGAGCTCTAAAGAGGTTTTCAATAAGTAACATTATTTTGTGGACCGGGAAACAAATAAATTTTAATTTTGAACTCTTAGCCTCTGAAAAAAAACCAATATACTTTTTTCTCCCATAGAATAAGCTTTTTGAGAGTATCCAGGAAGGCAAGTATGAGTTCCCTGACAAGGATTGGTCTGGCATCTCCAGTCAAGCCAAAGATCTCATCTCAAAGCTTCTGGTTCGTGATGCCAAACTGAGGCTTGGCGCTGCCCAGGTTCTAGAACATCCCTGGGTACAAGGTGTAAGTGGTGCCCTCTAATAATTTGGAAAACAGCTGTCATATCTATGGTGGGGATAATGATGCTGTCATATCTATGGTGGGGATAATGATGCTGTCTTAAACCACATGAGCCCAGATCCCTAATGGCTTGCAGTGGTACAAACAATCTCCCAGTGCAGAATTACTTAACTTCTGTTACTCTAACTAAATAAAACAGTGGGTCTGCAATTGGTTTCCTATATCTACAAATATTCTTTATTACTGAGTACTTAAAAGTTTTCCTTTGAGTATCAAAAGGTTGTTTGGCACTAGAAGAACCAATTTCTGTTAATATATTGTTCTTTAATGAACATTTCTTGTTTGGACATTGTAATTGCTGATATCTAGTCAGCCAACGTAACATCTTGCTGTTAAAATGTGACTTATTCAGAAAAGTGTTCAAAGTAATGAACTCTGAAGATTGAGTATCCTTTGATTAGTAAAGTTTTTCTCCAGGGTTGCTTCGCTTATACTGCAACTTTTTTGTTGCTTTCAGCATGCTTCTGAAAGAGGATTACCTACACCCCAGGTTCTTCAAAGGTAAGCTTTTCTGGAAGTTCATCATAATGAATTGAAAAAGTGATTAGAACTGTTTCCAATGTTAGCGACATTAAGATGTGTGGACTTCAACTCCCAGAGTTCCTCATCCTGCCACACTGCTTGGGGAATTCTGAGAGTCAAAATCCACAAGTCTTAAAAATAAGGTTGAGAAAAATTGCAGTGGATCCATTTTCTAAACCAAACTGAGAAACACTGGCTTAGAAGATAGATCCATTCCAATCAGAGGAATTTTGAGAAAAAGCAGAGGGTTGTATTAATCGGTAAAACTTTCCCAGAAAACATTGTTTCTTGGGTCTGAAGAGCCATTAATTGTTCCCATCACTTCTTGTTTGGAGATGAATCACAAAATTAACTTGGTTAAAAGGAATATAATGAAGAGACAACTTGTGCTTTTCTGATGGGCTTCACAATTAGATTGTTAGTTCCTCTGGTATAAACTAATTTTCTTTTCTCAATTTTCCCGCAGGAACAGCAGCACAAAAGAGTTGACTCTTTTTGCTGCTGAAGCTATTGCTCTGAACCGTCAACTCTCCCAGCATGAAAATCAACTCAGTGAAGAACAGGAAAGCCTCACACAGGCCATATGCTCCATGAAGCTTTCTCCTCCCTCTAAATCCCGCCTCGCCAAACGTAGAGCCATGGCCCAGGCCAACAAATCCAGTGACTTCCAGCCAGCTCCTCAGGCAGCTCTTTAATATACATTTTATGTTTGTTAATTCAAGGTTAGCATTGGTTATAACTGTGGTAAGCCACTCATTACCGATCAGTATATTAGTGCCCTCTTTACAACAAAGAAACTTTTGAGGAGAATGATGTAAAGGACAACTTCTTTGGAGTTTTTTTTTTTAAATGCTTTGAATTCTTTGAAGTTCTTAAATGAAATTGCTGCTCTGTTGCAATATAACAAACCACTTAGGCAATATTTGCACACTCCCATCCAAAACCAGAGAATACATCTCTGTTGCCAAACCTTGTGACTAATAGAACTTCGAATTTAAAGGGTATTGAGGGAGCTTTCAGTACTTTTACCAATCCACGTCCCTACTTGCAGTCACAAAAAACTGTAATGGGTTTATTTTAGAGAAACGTCATTGTTCTGCTTTTTTTTTTTTTTAGCTTTCTTTGTCTCTAACAGTGAGTTAATCTTCAAAGGACATCAATAATAATTCATTACTGTTGGGCTTGCGTCTAATGTTGTTACCCTTTATAATATTACAGGGGAGTCTATTTTAAGAATGAAGGTTATTTAATCTGGAGTTTCCTTTTTTCCTCCCTTCATCAGAAAAGGTACAGTACATGAAAGTGCATTGATAATACGAGGCATTTTTTTTTAGAAACTGTCTACAATAAAAAAGTGGTGACAGATCTTTGAGCTGAAGAGCTGGTAAAGAATGATCTTGCTACACTTTGGCAGAGAACCTCCATTTCACTAAAACAAGGAATGAGCGCATTTAAAAAATGCCTCCTTGATTTGTTCCCATAGTGTAAGCATGGAACCAAGAGAGGGATTTGGTGCTAGTCCATCATCCTTGGTCTTTTGAGTCATCATTTGAATCATTATTCCTCATCTGCTATTGAAGACCATCACAGTTAAAATAATTACAGCTCCTGTTCAACTTGAAAATAGAGCAAGTGTCTGACACACCTATGCACTCATGGGGCCTTTCCTTTTTCTGGTCACCTTGAATACTTGAGAAGAAGCACTTAATTGATAACTGTGAAATATTTACGTATGTGCCATTGATCAATTTTCCTAACTCTAGGCAAGCAGCTAGATCCATATAGAGCTGGATAAATCAGTGTAGACTTGGAGTGGTTCTTGCTGTTGAGACATATATTTCATAGTTTATCTTATATAAGGACAATAAAAGTGAAAGTGGAGAAAGGGATTTTTATAGCCAGATTTTTCCATTATTGGTTGTAAATAATTGCTCATGTGTTAATGTTAGGCCTCTCATACACAGTCAGAGAGAGAGAGAAATGCGCACACATATACATATATACATCAATTAAGCAGTCTTACATCTTGAACCTTGGAAGACCTAGTTCAGTGTAAATGTTGGATGGCAAGACAACTTAGGACTGCAAAGTCAGGTTTTTATTTTAAAATATAGTGTACAATTGTGGTTAAGTTCTCATGTTAGATTACATGATTACAATAGTCATTTTAAACTTACATTTAGGAATTGAACATCTTACAAATCTTTGGAAAGCTATTCATCTCATGGAAATTCATTAAAGAAATAAATATTTGGAAATTTAGGCCATTGCATTACATAAAGCAGGAATTATCTAATATTTGAAGATCAGTATTAATTCCGATTGAGTAGGAAGATAAATCCAACAAGTTTAGAAGGATACTAAGGTTTTCCAAAATTTGCCTGTCAAATAACTTCACATTCTACCTTTAAATATAATTTCTATATTTTGTACACTTTTAAGTTAGTAATGATGATAAAAACATGTACAATGGGTGCTGCGCTTAAAGCTTTTATATATTGTACATTTAATAATGTTGGTTTTTAAATACTGTTAAATTACAGTTACATTTGTAATGTACTCCATGGTTAACTGTGAAAGCATTGGATAAACTCAGGAAATATCTCCATATGACACATTATTGCAGTGTAATGAAAATTAAATTTGTCTAATTTATAAACTAGTATGCTACTTTATTCATCTGTACAGTAAAAGAAGCACTCCCTTTCACAATCTGGAATTCAAAGGGTGTGTTATATAATGGACATTAAACTTTCTTTTTACAGCACTTTGCATCATGTCTCAGAATAGTTGTCAACGATTCTGGCCAATGATTTATGCCAGAGTTGTTTCTAATATTAAGATCAAAAAATCTTTGTGAGTGTGTGAGAGTATGTGTTGCATGTGTGTGTGAGAGAGAGAATGAGAGAGACTCAGCTAAGGAGTTTTTTTGGATAGTGCTAATTCTATATTTATTTATTGTATGGCACATTCACATCACATTTAGATAGAAACACAAAATAATTCAAAATGCAGAATATAAAATCTAAAATATTATAAATGTATGTCTAGATTACAGATAAAATTTTTAATTCTATATCAAAGCATGCCATTTTGGAAAAAAGAAACACAAAACCAGAGCGAAATGTAGATAAGGTAAAGGTAAAGGTTGCCCTTGCACATATGTGCTAGTCGTTCCCAACTCTAGGAGGTGGTGCTCATTTCAAAGCCGAAGAGCCAGCACTATCCAAAGATGTCTCTGGTCATGTGGCTGGCATGACTAAATGCCAAAGGCACACGGAACGCTGTTACCTTCCCACCAAAGGTGGTCCCTATTTTTTCTACTGGCATTTTTACATGCTTTTGAACTGCTAGGTTGGCAGAAGCTGGGACAAGTAACGGGAGCTCACCCCGTTACGCGGCATTAGAGATTCGAACCACTGAACTGCCGACCTTTCAATCGACAAGATCAGCGTCTTAGCCACTGAGCCACCGCGTCCCTCAAAATGTAGATAGTTGACCCTTAAGGTTTCTTTAATAGCTTTCATTGTCTCTCAAGAAGCTTTCAAAACCATTAAGCTTACTTGGGTTTCTTCTCAGAACTGGGTTGTGACAATTGCATACACTGCAGTGTTCTTACCCTGATTTAGATATAGAATAATTTAGATATTATAGAGTTGTAAAGATTATTAAAAAAATGTAGTCCAGTCCTCTGTTCAATCCTGGATCCCTGACAGTGGTTTTCAGACTTGGCAATTTTATGATGTCTAGACTTCCACTTCCAGAAATCCCAACTAGCAGCTCAAGTTTGCATCTATCCTAAATCTAATTCCTTGAAACTGTAACCTTCTGAAGCAATGGAGAACAAATACTACTCCTTCTAACTGACCATTGTCATATCTCAGGTCTCTTGTATTTTAAACATATCTAGAATCTTTAATCATTCTTGATGCTGTTTGGTTTCTAGATCTCTCAATATCTTGCTAGTGTCCTGTAAATTTGCTCCAGTTTGTAGAACTGTGGTAGCAAGGACTAGATACAGTTTTTGAAGTGGTGTCTGAAGGGTGAAGCACAGTAGAACAGTTTCTTTCTATGATTTAGGAAGTATTTTTATAAGTATTTAACAAGGTGTTATGCCTTTTTTAGCAAGTGTATCACGTTATTGACTCAATAAGAACAGCCAAATCCTTATCAAAACCCAGTTCTTCTCTTTCCTATACTTTGTGCCTTCCATTTTTCCTATTCAGATTCAGAACTTCACATTTCTCCTGATTAAATCTTCAAAAGCTAAAGACAGCGATAAATCAAGGTGGCAAACAGTGAAAATAAGATGCCCCCTAGCATTTATAACACTCGAAAGAAACATAGTTCACTTTTAAAATATAGGTAGTCCTTGTTTAGTGACTGCCTTGGAAAGCAACCATTCAATTACAGTGCTGATGAAAACAACTTGGCAACCAGCATTTATGACTTTTGCAGCCTCTGTCTCAGCCACATGTTCACCATTACAGCCAGTACAATATTGCATAGTCCTGTGCCTGATCATTCAGCCCCCTCCCCATGGCCTACAGGAGCTATCTAGAGCTGCTTTTCTCCAGAGCACAGCATGTCCCTAAAAAAAAGTGCTAACCACAAGTTAACAAGTTCAGGTCCTTAATTAGTTGATTAGAATCTGCAGGCTGCCATCTGCTGCCTGAAATTGACAAGACCCTAATCAGTTTCACATGAAAGGTTTTTCTTTTCCTCCAAAGGTATTAGTGGCTTGAGGCAAACAGCTGGAGCTAGCGTATTCCTTTCTATGTGTATTTCCCACTGCGTTCCTGATTACTTCCTAATAACCCCTTCCCCTCTAATGAATGTAAATACAAATATTAATTCCCTTCTCGCTAATTTTCTCAATTCCAAAGGATGCGGAGTGGGATAAAAGTTCTGTAAGATTTGTCCTTTTACTGGTTTCCCTTCGACTTGAGTGCTGGAAAATGTTCCCTGCAGTTTGGGCTCATATGGCTCTTTGGGGTCATATCTGACAATGCAAAGCATGGGCGTCAAACTCACTGTGTTACATTGCTGTCTCGTGATGTTTCGTGATGTTTCTCCCATTCGTGGAGCTGGGGTGGGCGTGGCCTACATGTGATGCATCGACCCGTTGGCCGCCAGTTTGACACCCCTGATAAAGTGAAGAAAAGCTGAAGTAAAAATTTTAAGTCCAGTTGTGGTCACATGATTTTTCACTTAGTGACAGCCTTGCTTAATGATCAGGTTGCTGGACCCAATTGCAGTTGATAAATAAGGATTACATGTACATACATTAAACTAATTAACAAGTTTACAGATAGATAATAGTACTAATATACTAACATTAATAATACTAGTATACTTCAAAGTTAATAGCAGTCCCAATGTCACCCAAATGAACATTTCCTGGTGTCTTGATGAATTCCAAACATTAAATATTTGAGAATATATACAGCTTTAGATAGTAATACTTCTGTATAGAGTAAAACACTCCCAAATAATAATACAATAGAGCAAGACAAAGCCATATGAACTAATGTTCTAATTCCTGAGCTGCACTTCTATCAGCAAAGTAAATATAACTATTAGACATTATCTAACATGTCCAATATTTTTTTTTTAAATTTATTTATTTATCACATTTATATACTGCCCTATCTCCCTAGGGACTCAGGGCGGTTCACAGGCAAGTAAAAAAGATACATATAAATACAAAATAAAATAACACTTAAAAAACTTATTCTACATGGCCAAATTTTAAAAGCAATATAAAAATAACCCATTTAAAACCAATATAAGTTTAAAATCTAATCCAGTCCTGCGCAAATAAATAGATGTGTTTTAAGCTCGCAGCGGAAGGTTCGGAGGTCCGAAAGTTGACGAAGTCCTGGGGGGAGTTCGTTCCAGAGGGTGGGAGCCCCCACAGAGAAGGCCCTTCCCCTGGGTGTCGCCAAACAGCACTGCCTAGTCGACGGCACCCTGAGGAGTCCCTCTCTGTGAGAGCGCACGGGTCGGTGAGAGGTATTCGATAGCAGCAGGCGGTCCCGTAAGTAACCCGGCCCTATGCCATGGAGCGCTTTGAAGATGGTTACCAAAACCTTGAAGCGCACCCGGAAGGCCACAGGTAGCCAGTGCAGTCTGCGCAGGAGAGGTGTCACACGGGAGCCACGAGGGGCTCCCTCTATCACCCGCGCAGCCGCATTCTGAACTAACTGAAGCCTCCGGGTGCCCCTCAAGGGGAGCCCCATGTAGAGAGCATTGCAGTAATCCAGACGAGACGTCACGAGGGCGTGAGTGACCGTGCATAGGGCATCCCGGTCTAGAAAGGGGCACAACTGGCGAACCAGGCGAACCTGGTAAAAAGCTCTCCTGGAGACGGCCGTCAAATGGTCTTCAAAAGACAGCTGTTCATCCAGGAGGACGCCCAAGTTGCGCACCCTCTCCATCGGGGCCAATGACTCGCCCCCAACAGTCAGCCGCGGACTCAGCTGACTGTACCGGGATGCCGACATCCACAGCCACTCTGTCTTGGAGGGATTGAGCTTGAGCCTGTTTCTCCCCATCCAGACCCGTATGGCTTTCAAACAAAATTTTGCTACATTTAACGTCATTTTAAATCAATTTCATATAGTTTCTGGTGACCTACCACTGATTTACCGAGAGAACACATTTTGTTCATTATTACAGAAATCACATAAATAATACCAATTTCATCAACTTATTTCAACTTCAAATAGCATTACTGGGTGGGAAACCACAGTTAATGCCTCCAAAATTACTAAGTATTGTAGTATTTTGGAAGCAGCAATAGTATCTGGGGAAAAATAAGCAGAATAACAGATATTTAAAATCAATAAGCTGCCAGTAAGCCCTCTGAGGCAAATAAAACTTTTTATTCCATAAAAGTTTAGAAATAGTTTGTTTTGAATTGCACTGTTAAAAATAATTTTTTTAAGAATGATCTAATTCAGGGGTCTCCAACCTTGGCAACTTTAAGCCTGGCGGATTTCAACTCCCAGAATTCTCCAGCCAGCTTTCTGGGAGTTGAAATCCACCAGGCTTAAAGTTGCCAAGGTTGGAGACCCCTGATCTAGTTGATCCCAAACCAGGTTATCCCTTAATACTGTAGGTAAATAAATAGAATAGAATAGAATTTATTGGCCAGGTGTGATTAGACACACAAGAAATTTGTCTTGGTGCATATGCTCTCAGTGTACATAAAAGAAAAGATACCTCCATCAAGGTAAATAATACTGCAAAATATTATTTTTTTATATACAGGAAGTGCTTGACTTACAAAAGTTTGCTCAGGGAATATTTGAAATTACAATGGCACTGAAAAAAGTGACCATTTTGCAGCATCCCTGTGGTCACGTGATTTACATTCAGATGCCTGGCAACTGAGTCATATTGATGATGGTTGCAGTATCCCGGGGTCATGTGATTATCTTTTGCGACCTTCTGACAAGGAAAATCAATGGGGAAGCCAGTGGCAGCGTGTGGAATTACCTATGCTAGTAAAAGAACTTTGAAAGATGTGTTGCTTCGGAGTCTTTTCTGCAAGAAGGGTTTTCTGGAACGCTGACAGCCAGACTCATTTAACAATTGTGTTACTAATTTAACTGCAGTGATTCACTTAAACATTTTTTCACTTAGCAACATAAATTTGGGGCTCAATTGTGGTCGTAAGTTGAGGACTACCTATATTTTATGCAGAATGAAGTGCAAGTATAAAATAGTTCCCTAAAAAATCTGGGATTGCAATACAGGATAACTCTTGAGTTCAATCCAAGTAGAACTGAATTCCAATATTCGTATTTCCATATATATATATATCAGTAATTGGAGCTAAGATAAATGATCAGTGATAAACCTGAATGCATAGAAAGATAATTCCACAGAATGTGCTGTATTATTTTATATAAAATGTCATTGAATAATCGTTTGAAATGCAAAGTTGATTTAAGAAGTTAACCATTTTTTACTATGTGTGTGCATGCACGCAAAAATCCTTTGCAGGTCATAAAGCTCCCTTTTTAAGGCCGTCATTAATTCAAACCCTCATTATGTGAATGGTCATAAGTCAAGGACTACCTGTAAAAAGTATGAAAACCCAAAATAAATCAAAACCCACCTGAAAGATATCCAAGGAACTATTCCAAAGGGCTTTATAGTTTATTTTGACTTCAAACATCAGTTAAAAATCTGATATTCTTAGACATTTGACAGCCCTACCTAAATCTATGCTGAATGCATAATAAACAGTTAAAATCTTAACATCCATATTTATAAAGAAACAGGTCTATAATTAGAGCATGTAGTAGAATGCTTGCCTAATTTAAGAATAGCCTTATTAAAACTAAAATAGATTTATTTTATGAAAAATCTTAACCATATCCTCCTACTAAAATAGAAGAAGAAACTCCAGCATAATTTTCATACCAAACTATTGGAAAACCATCAGAGTCAGGAATCTTCTCTGATTTTATAGATTTAATTATAATGACAAAACCTTGAAGCATAAGAGGTACAATAAAATTAATAATCTTGTATGATAAATAAGATAGATGCGTTCTCTGTAAAAAAAAATCCATATTCTTCTGTTGAAGTATGATAGCATTATACAGTTAAGGCTAACACAGAGAATAATATTAAAATAAATGATAGATTAAAATACAATATTTGCTGATAATTGGATCTGGAATACAGATTCCCTTTTGTACCCAAAGTGGCTGGTACTGCATTGTTTCCTTGTGCATTTGTTCCAGGGAGTCTATGGTTTGATTGTGTAAATTCAGGAGCTCCAAAATGACAATAAATATTAAATGCAGACAATTATTTCAGTGATCAGCTTAGTCTTAGGAAGTCTAATTAAAACAGAAACATTTAGAATTTCAAAAATGGAATGGATTGCTTACAGGAAAAGATAGCATCGTGAACCCTTTCAAACATTAGTTTTTTGGGTTTTTTCTTTCTTTCATCCTGCCAAGCTAATGTCAGACCATGAAGCAACAAACCAACCTGGCTTGTTATTTTCTTTTGATTCCAGTTCACCCAATGAACCATTCATCACTGAGGTGAGGTGAGGTTTGTTCACCACTGAGGTGAGTGAGGGAAGCCAATAAGTACTGCAGTTCATCCTGTTGTGATACAAAAATTCTGCAGTGTTCCTAAATGGCTACTTTTATCAGTGTCCTTAGGTGGATAATTCGTTCTTTAGTATATAAAATCAACCGCTGAGGAAACTCTTTCTGGTTCATTGTACTATTGAGAAAAGAATCCATATTAGATCTGTGCTGGCATTATGTATTCAAGGCATCTAATTATGTGAATGATATGTAAGAAGGAGGTCTGAATCCTTCCTGCTTAATTCTTAGCGCTTATGTTTTTCTTGTCGACCATTCCCCTGGTAAGGCATAAGCATCTAGTTTGGTTTCTTTAGGAACATGCTACCATGGCAACCAAAGGTTTGACAATTCTGAAGAAGCGTACGTTGGTGCCCACTTGAAAAGCTTCCCTTTTATGCCTTGTTTTATCACTTATTTCTTACTAGTTGTTACTAAGTCAATACTGAAGAGATTGTATGATTATTTTTCAGGTTCAGACTCAGAAACTTACAGGCTTCTTTTCCCTGAAAGGCATTGTCAGGAGACAATAGGAAGAGCCAAATAAAAATACAGGGTTCACAATTCACTTGAGCTGAATGGCATTGTGTCAAGAGGTTGCTTTGTGCAGAGAACACAACTTAACTGAGGAGCGTGGTGTGTATGTGTGTGAGAGAGAGAGAGATGGAGAACTTCTGGATACTGTATATTTTTTCATTTAACTTTGCTTTATTTTTTACATAGTCAGTTTCATCTCACAATATCAAATATTGGACTGTGGAATATATTGAACTGACATGTGTCAAATAGAATTTGAGAAGAAGACCTGGAATTATTAATAAAATGCCCACCCAGTAAACACCTCATTTGATCTCATCAGTAATAGTATACCATCTAGTACATACAGGTAGTCCTCACCTTAAGACCACAATTGAGCCCAACATTTCTGTTAAGTGAAACATCTGTTAAGTGACTTTTGCCCCATTTTACGACCTTTCTTGCCACGGTTGTTAACTGAATCACTGCCCTTGTTAAATGAATAACATGGTTGTTAAATGAATCCGGCTTCCCCATTGGCTTTGTTTGTCAGAAGGTTGCAAAAGGTAATCACATGACCTCAGGACATTGCAATCGTCATAAATATGAGTCAATTGCCAAGCATCTGAATTTGATCATTTGACCATGGGGATGCTGCAGTGGTTATAAGTATGACAAATAGTCATAAGTCACTTTTTCTCAGTGCCATTGTAATTTTGAATGGTCACTAAATAAATTGTTGTAAATTGAGGACTACCTATATTTGGAACTGGATTACTGCAGAAGCAACGGTAGCGCATGATGGTGTTTGCAACATACCTTCATCTCTCTTTTAAAGATTTAAAGGTCACTCATGCAGGAGAAAAAAAATGGCTTTTTCAGTGTGTATATTCAGTGGGTATATATGTGAACATGGAGCAACATGAAGTTCTTTGAAAAAATAGTGAAAATCTTGCCAAGAAACTTCAGGGACTTGTCCTTGCAAGCGCTGAGCATTGGGATATGATTGAATGAAAAGGAAAAAAAAATTCGATTCTTCTGTAGCAACCAAAGCTTGAGTTATATATAGAGTCCTGGAGTTGTTGTGACCCAGGCCCAAGTAGGTGGTAGTAGACGCAGTCAGTTCAAAAACAAACAGATTTATTGCAACAGCTGAGAATTAACTCATTCTCAGTGTCATCCAAACTAAATCAAAACAAATTCTTCATAACACAATTCTACAGTTTTATCACCAACCTTGGTCTAATTAGGCAAACTGCCAAAGGCTTTTCTTGGCAAAAATTCAAAAGACACTGACAAGAAATAAATGCAGCAAGACAAGGAACAATTCTATCAACATTGCTTTCTGACAAAGAGCCCAAACGCTCTTGGCCCTACTCCCGAGTTGTCCTCTTAGCTTTAGCTGCTCTTGCCTTCTGGCAGCTCTTCTCATGCGTGCATTAGCAACAGGCTCCTCCTGTTCCTCTGCCTCACTACTGTCAGCCTCTGGAGGCTCTGGAGTCCGCACATCACTCCAGATGGCCCTGGCCTCTGACGCAGAGCCCTCCTCCGGGCCTTCCCCAGCCACCAGGGCTCGCCCATGTTCTTCCTCAGCCTCATTGCTATTTGACTCCGTTGCCAGCTCTGCAGGCTGCTGACGGACCACAACAGGAGGACCTACCTGAATCCTGGTAAGATTCAAGGAGTGACAGACAAATGTTATGCAAGCCACCTGGAATTTTCACCAGAAAGGGATCGATGAAAATAATCTGCATTTCCCTGTAAAGAGGGTAAAAGAGAAATACGTGGCCTAAAAACCCTTCCCTCTGAGGGTATACAGTATGTGTTGATATAACAATCTATTTGAAACGTCTCAGCAAAACAGACTAGGATATTTCATGTTATTTAGCCAAAGTAAATGTATACTGAAACTTTGAAATAGTTTACTTTATTGTCATTGCACCTCCTACAACAAAATTAAATGCCATCTTCAGTGTACATCATACATAAGAAAACTATAAAATTAAAACAAAAACACACCTCCTTCACATTCTATACAATTGAATTGAAAACCCTTGATACTGCTGTAGGAAGTTAGCACCCACCTCCTAGGAAAATGAGATATTTTAGGAAATATTAAAAGGGCAAAATATTTCCCCTAAAAGGGAGACAGAAACTCAGGCCCCCATTAAGGCCTTTGCCAGTCTATTCTACAAAAAAACGATCTACCTCATTCAGACAGAGCCGTAGTAGGAATTGCCCAAAGCCCTTTCATTACATCATCACCCAGCAAGAGTCAACCAAGCCTGGGACTCAAAAGACAACCTACAAAGTTACCCCTGCATGGCCCCATGGGAGTCTGAGAACCAATCAAAACACAAGCTCAAATTCAAAGCCCAACAGAGGGCATAAAACCCAGGCACTCTCAGCATCTCTGCCTGTTTTGCTCAGGATCTCAAGCCATGTGATCCTGTTCATCAATAAACCTTCTTTCCAAGCAACTTCCATGAATCCAGTGACTTTTTCCCCACTTGGAACTGAACCCAGATGGGTATTTCTTCCAACCCTGCATTAATAGTACACTATATAGTAGAATTCAGTATAGTTACTGCTCTGGGATAGAAGCTCTTTTTCAGCCTATTTGTCCTTGTTTTTATTGTCCTGTACCATCTGCCAGATGGTAATAATTCAAAAAAAAAAAAAAAAAAAGGGGGGGGGAAACCAGGATGAGATGGATCTTTAAGAATGTTTTGAACTTTCTTAAGGCAGCAGGAGCTATAAAGTTCTTCCAAAGAGGAAAGAATGCAGCCAATGATCCTCTGGGCAATGATGTTGACCCTTTGGAGCGCTGTCCTATCTGCCATATATAATAATAATAGAAGACAGGTAGAAAGCTGATGGATACCGATTTGAAAAAAATCTCACATGTTATGTATGTGACCAGCCTTAGACTGATCTAAAAATCAATATCTCAGATACACTACTTTAGAACATTTCTGACACTTTCAAAACCTCCTGCATAAGGGCTCTCTGATGAGAGTCCTAGGGAGTGAAGCTTGCCAATAGCTTTCTTTTTAATCATCTTGACTTAAAATCGTCTGGAGGGACCAGTAGGGCTAAATGACACTGATGATGTTACCTAGGTGGGTAATGAAACATCTGCAAGCAAACAACCAAGTTCAGCGAAGACCAAGAATTCCACAAATAAGAAAGCTGCATGCCTATTATCTTCTGTTCAGATAAACCCATTCCAAATGGCATGAGGATAGATTGGTACAGAGTAAAAACATTGGATCATTATTTAAAGGGAATCCAATCTGTATGAATAAAAATAGACATCTTAGAGGAATAAACTAGCTCCTTTATTTCAAAACTCTGAAAATCTCTTTCTTTCTCTTTTTAGGAGCAATTATGCTTCTAACATAGGCCTGGGTATGCCTCCCCAAAACCACAAAGAGTTTTCTTCAAGTTTTATAGTTCTACCTTTAAATCAAAGTAATAGTATTTACAAGTGAGGATTCTGAAATATATTTCTATGTAGAATTCTATTCCCAGGATGTTATTCTTAGTTACTTCAACACATCTTCTTTCTTGCATTCCATGCTTTTTTTTTATTGCTGTTGATGTTTCTTTTTAACTACTCCCCTACCAAAATAAATCAATTTGTAGGGAAAAGCCAGACTTTGAAAGCTACCTAGTTAAATTCTAATTATTGCCCTTTTTGTGCACAGAAAATGCCATGCCTGCCTTGATGTAGTATTTTTTATCAGGATTCAACTTTAGGCTTGGGGAACCCAATGTTCAAATGCCCAGTGAGCCTTGAAACTCCTTGGCTAACATTTTTTTATGTGCTTGCAAATCAGTGTTGATTCCTGGCAATTGGTCCCTGCAGTTTTTTGGGGGCATAATTTTTCAGAAGTGGTTTCCCATTGCCTCCTTCCTAAGGTTGAGAGAGAATGACTGACCCAAGATCACCCAGCTGGCTTGGAGCTTGAGGCAGGAGCACTTACATCTCCTGGTTCCTAGGCTGGTGCCTGAACTCCTGCCTTGGGAGGGCGAGTCAAAATAGAGATGGACCAGAGACCAAAACATGGTGTCATGAACTGCCTATAGAAAAGACAGAATAAAAAGAGCATAATATAATAAAGTGTTACATTTTCAGAGGGTTATTTGAGGCATGCACAAAAGTCTCATCTGTAATCTCTGTCCTAAATGATAGTAAAAATTTATTGACTATAATACATTATAAACATTGTCTTGCTGCTGCATCAGCCATTAGTGGAACTCCTTCCTTCCTTCCTTCCTTCCTTCCTTCCTTCCTTCCTTCCTTCCTTCCTTCCTTCCTTCCTTCCTTCCTTCCTTCCTTCCTTCCTTCCTTCCTTCCTCAGGGAGTAAGAATATGTTTCAACGTAGAAGCCTGATCCAAGTAATCTTGCCTGATTTATTGTTATGTAACAAGAATGGCAGGAGTGCTGCTTTAGAGTCACGGCAACCTATTTTTAGATGTTGTTGCCTGAAGACCTATTGTATGACTTCATTAAAGACTTGATTAAAGAAACAGTCTGTTCTGCAGGAGCTTAGCTTATTATATGAATTACTGTCCTATACCTTAATAACCATGCATTATGAAAAAAAACACCTGCACTCAGCCCCTGTGTTGATGACTACCAATTATCTAACTATCCTTTACTCAGCAGGTAAAACTTGTACTCATTGTGTATTTACTTCTAAGCCTGAAATTCATTAGCATATTAACATTAGGAAAATCACTACAAATCACTGCAAATTTTCAGAAGTTTTTCTTTCATATCAGCTTCCCCCCACCCCGAAAGGCCAGCTTTTAATAGTAGGCTACTATTAATGTGATTACTCCTTTGCACCCAAATTCAGAGGTGGGTGGCACCCAGCACCGGAAATGTGAGTGCATACGTGCACTTCCGCGCATGCACTGTGCTTGCACGTCCGGCTTGCACGCATGCGCATGGCTTAAAAAACGCAGCTAAATAGGATGGCATAGTGCTGGGGTGGGTGGGCAGGCCCACCCGCAGATCGCAACTACCGGTTCGCCCAAACCGGTCCGAAATAGCAGCATGACACTGCTGCCCTGATTCACTCACCTTATGTGTTTACTGAACATAGGTTTGAGGACTGTTCCTCTCTCTGTCTTGGGAAGCCTTGGGAAGCAGGCAATAGCAAGGCACATCTGAAAAACCTTGCCAAGGAAGCTGCAAGGACATGCCTCCCACCGACCCGTACGCTCTCACAGAGAGGGACTTCTCAGGGTGCCGTCCGCCAAGCAATGTCGGCTGGCGGCCCCCAGGGGAAGATCCTTCTCTGTGGGGGCTCCCACACTCTGGAACGAACTTCCCCCGGGTTTACGCCAAATACCTGACCTTCGGACATTCCGTCGTGAACTGAAGACACATCTTTTTATTCGCGCGGGGCTGGCTTAAATTGAATTTTATTAAATTTTAAATTTTATTAACTAATTTTAAATGGGGTTTTTAGTTCATTGTATACTTTTCAGGCCAATTCTAAAATAAGTTTTTTAATTGCATTTTAAATTGTATATTGTACTATCTGTTTTATTTTTGCCTGTACACCGCCCTGAGTCCTTCAGGAGAAGGGCGGTATAAAAATCAAATAAATAAATAAATAATTCATACAATTGCCAAGAATCAAAAACTGATTCGAAGGCATAACAATAAAATGAAAAATAAGGTTGGGAATTTAACTGTTATGGTTTTCAACATTTTGTATATAGCCCAGAGTAGATTAGTATTAAAGATACTATTCTAATATTTGTGCCAACAGGGGCAATGTATCAATGTATCTGAATGCATCAATGTATCAGAACTCTGAGGCTAATTGCATATATTTCCAATACAGAAAAAGACGAAGAGTTAATGTAATCACTCATTCTTGCCCTTAATCTGTGGTTCGAAGCTTAATTGAGAATCTGCAGGACAGATATCAAAGAACACCAAAAGAGACAGTAGGACAGTAACAAATCTTGAAAAAGGTTTGTTCAGAAACCACACCTACCTGCTTACAGGTAGGTGTGATTACATATTACAGGTGCATAGCCAGGATTCCAGCCTTGTTGGCTTCTGACATTTGAGACAAACTGTTGGGGGAGGTTAGAGTTTCCCAAACATACAGTACAAGGGAAAATTTAGGTTCCCATTTCTTTAAAAAATATAAGTTATGTGAAGAATGAACGCAATCTCCTGGATCAGGTTAAATTTTAAATATAGAATTAGAACTGCAGAAAAAAATAATTGCTACCAACCTGTCTTCCATTGAGGACCTGTATATTGCACGAATCAAAAAGAGGGCTGTGAAAATACTTACAGATACCCCACATCCTGGACATAAACTGTTTCAACTCCTACTCCCATTACCCATCACTCATCTCTTATGACTTATGACTGTAACTTTGTTGCTTGTATCCTTATGATTTATACTGTAATTGATTGTTTCCTGATGGCTTAATTGTAGCCTATGACTATCATTAAGTGTTGTAAGTGTTGTACCTTGATGAAGGTATCTTTTCTTTTATATACACTGAGAGCATATGCGCCAAGACAAATTCCTTGTGTGTCCAATCACACTTGGCCAATAAAAAATTCTATTCTATTCTATTCTATTCTATTCTATTCTATTCTATTCTATTCTATTCTATTCTATTCTATTCTATTCTATATTTTAACCTCCTTTTCTTGGGTCCCTTTTCTATTATCACACTGTCTGTATTGGCATCTCAATTAATATATTGCTTTCATGGGAGGAAGACTCTTAAAGCATTTATGCCTTCTTAGTTGCTAAATATCCAATTTCATTAACGTTCAGAAAGACAGAGAGAGTATTATCTGGGGGTGTAAAAACAAAATCCATTCCAGACAAAACAATATGTGCATAAAGAATACAAAACAAAACAAGGAAATATTGACCATCTGCCTATATTTGTGCTCCTGTATGAGTTCAGCAGAATCTATAGGGCCTGAATAAATTGGTGCTAGAATGGAATATCTTTGTGTTAAAAAAAACTTTCTTGAATGTAACAGAAATTAGGAAAAAAGAACATGTTGCAATAAACATTAGAAAAGAAGAGCCATCCAACAGGAAGGCACTCCAGATTGCATAGCAGATCTATCTGAGGAATGGTTACCTCACACAGAACTAAAGTACCAATAAAGTACCATATCTGGATGACAAAAAATCGGGTGACCACTTGACAGTAGATTTAGAAAAGGCATTATATTTCTTACCATTTGTTGGTTATTTTTGGAGTCTGGATAGGGTAGCTCTAATACAGGGGTGTCAAACTTGCATCGTCACATGACATATCATGACTTTTTCCCCCTTCACTAAACCAGGCGTGGGCATGATCAGCACATGATGCATCCAGCCTGTAGGTCGTGAGTTTGACAGCCCTGCTCTAATAGATCCATCACAGTGGGTTGTGTTTTATATCTGTTACCCAAAGTATTTGGTTATCAGAAATTAGACAGGATTGACCCTAATTGGCATTTAGGTGGCATTCTCAAAGAAACATCCAACCTGACAGCCAATTGAAAAAACAACAACATCATTTTAGAAGCAGTGGCAAACTCCTTTCCATTTCAGCTAAGAAAATTACATGGATGCAGCAAGGAAGTCAGCAGAAGCCGAGCTCTTTTTGCAGAAGAGTTGACCTTTTAGTTTTTTAAAAAGGTAATATTCTGCTAAACAATTGCAACATTGCGATTTATTGCTAAACATTGTCCTGAATTTATGTGGCAATACTTGTTCTGCCTGAAGCAGCAAAATGTCTCCAAATGAATCTGGGTATTTCATTCTGCTGTCTATGAAAAAGTTGTTTTGAGGGGCAAACACGAGTGCTGTGTGTGATTGTGTGCATTAAAAAAAGTCAAAAGTAACTGCAACTGTAGGATCAAAACCCTATCTTTTTTGTGTATGTCACATGCCCGGGGAATGTAAAATAAAGGCATGGGTTGCAGTAACAGTCATAGATGCAATCTTGAATTTTTTTGATCCACCATTGCAAATGCCTCTAGGTCAGGGATGTCAAACTTGCATTGTCAAGGTGTCATCACATGACGTATCATGACTTTTTCCCCCTTCGCTAAACCAGGCATAGGCATGGCCAGCATGTGACACATCTGGCTTGCAGGCCATGAGTTTCACAACTGCCATAGGTAAAGATAATATTAACGAGGGCAATAATTTTCTTCCCATTCAAAACATATTAGTTTTATGTTGAATCTTGAACAAAAAAGGACGTTTTATTTATATTAAAAAATTACTTGGGTAAGACAAGAGACAGCCTCTTCAAGTACAACTCAATACTCTATACACCCTAGGGATCAAACACAACAATTGGAACTGCATGTAAATGAACTTGAACTTTCTAGAGGGAAATCTTTTAAACTGCATTCTGAATTTGGAGACAAAACATTAACAAAGCTTCAGCCCTTCCTGACTTCTCATCCCAGCAGATTGCAGTCTCAATAATGAGTTTCTGAGCACACCATTTTCCACTCAGCAGACTGAGAATTGTGTCTGGAATACATGCAGCACCTTAACAAAATCTTTAAATGAGAATGATCAATTATTGTGAACTAGGTGTGATAACTTTGTAAAATAGATTTGGATGTTCATTGCAATAAATGTAGCTGAATTAAAAATGTAAGGAAATGGCTAAATTGAAGATCAATTATCCGTAAATAAGATTTCAAACACTCAATTTTGCTACACTTGATGCACCACTGATTCGAAAGTTAGGGTTGGCAAAAAAACGACCAACCACTAGATAGCAGTACGTTAGATTGGTGAGAATGTCTCTTCACTGACATCTGGTGATATCTGGACATCCAGATTTTTTAAGTACAGTGCAGCACAATATTCTCCCAATTTCTATGGTTTCCCCAAAAATTATCTACTCTTGCTTGAGGACAGAAAGCTAGCAAAGATACCTGGAATATCTATGCAATATTTGTCTTTAATATGTTTATGAGATCATAAGTAGTTAAGATACAGGTTACATTAGAACACAATCTAAATTTCTGCATAGGGTTATTTAGTGTTTGGAATGAAGGAATGGTTGATTGTCTTTTGGTTTGCATGAGAGTACAAAGACTGTTGTTCACCTTTAAAAGTGTGTTTCCCAACTTGGCAACTTTACGATATGTGGACCAACTCCCAGCATTCCCCAACCAGCCATGTTGGCTGGGGAATTCTGGGAGTTAAAGTTGACATATCTTAATGTTGCCAAGGTTGGGAATGAGCTTATGTAGAATAAGCTTATACAAGTCCCCTTTATAGTCTTCTTTATAGAGGGTTTTTATTCCATCCCTCCTTGATTTTACCAGCAACACTCGTTATTTATTTGTTGATTCTTAAACTCTGTTTTAGCAATTCTACTTGTTATAATTACAAATGTTTTGGCCTGTTTCAAAATGAAAACAAGCATTTAAGCTGTAAATAAATAACATAGGAGAGTCCAGTGGTGGACTCTCAAATAATTCAAATAATTTAACAACCAGTTTTCTACCCTAATGACCAGCTGGGTGGGAATGGCCATGGTGAGGTCTCCTGGGAGCAAAAATGGGGCACACCCTGTGCCGCACCCCTGCGCCCCATTTTGGGTGTAGTAGGTCTCCCTGCACTTACCTGGGAGCCAAAATGGGGCACATGGGGACTCCTGGAAAGGGTGGGGTGGGGCCAGACAGCAATTTAACTACTGGTTCTCCGAGCTGGCCTGAACTGGCTGAATCCCACCACTGGGAGAGTCCTAACAGACCCACTCTGTTAAAAGCTAGAGCTGCATTTCAGAAAATAAAGTTTGGGGAAAGGTAGCATTTTTTGCACACACATTGGGAAGGTTCAGGTTTTGTTTCATCTTGTGATGCCTTCTGATTCTATTTTAGATCTGAAAGGTCACAAATCCAAGTACTGACCCAAGGTAAAATTTTAATGAAACAGATAAAAAGATCCTTCTAAATTAGTCTCTTAATTTGGATCTCAGTGTTAGTTCTTGATTATGTGTCTTTCTGTGGGGTACAAAATACGAATACTACGTACATTTCTATAACTCTAAAACCTACATGATATGAATTGTGAAAAGGTATTTTATTTATGCCAGAGCTGTATCAAAAATCACTTCCTGAAGGACCACCAGTTCTTTTCAGTCATTTTAAGTTTTGATTATTTTCCTTCCCAGTCCTGCTTTTTTTATACTGCTTTCCTCTTTTGGTGTTCAGCCCTGCCGATGAATGTGCAATATCTTGTTAGCTGCATCGTTGAGACATTCACGAACAAGGAGGCTTAGACAGAGAATATATTTGCCAGCTCCAAATTTTGCAAAATTCTGAATGTTATTAAAGTCCCATTCTAATATAACACTGGATACTTGGCAGAAGATAGAGAAGACTTCTGTAGAAAGAAAAGGACAGTTTAAATCACCATTCTTGAGAACAGCTGAAAAAAATGCAATTTGGATCACCTTTTAGAAGATACTGTAAAATGAGAGCAGATGAGGCTTAGATTTTCTTTAAGAATGACACCATGAGTAACCTAATAATCTAGAGTTGGAGTTCCTGAACCTTTTGCCATCTAACCTCTCTTTAGTGTAATCTTAACGTACAGGTAGTCCTTGACTTACAATAGTTTGCTTAGTGACCGTTTGAAGTTACAATGGCACTGAGTAATGTGATTTATGACTGTTTTTCATAGTTATGACCATTGTGGCAAGCTTATGATCATGGGATCAAAATTCAGATGCTTGGCAACTGGTTCAAATTTATGACCGTTGCTGTGTCCCAGGGTCATGTGATTTTCCGACCTTCTGACAAGAAAAGTCAATGTGGAAGCCAGATTCACTTTAACAACCAGGTTGCTAGCTTTTCAACTGCAGTGATTCACTTAACAACTGTGGCAAGAAAAGTTGTAAAATTGGACAAAACTCACTTAACAAACATCTCACTTAACAGCATAACTTTTGGATTCAATTGTGGTCGTAAGTAGCAAGTTGTACTTGCTTCCCCTAAAAATGCAAACACAAAAATTGAACACAAATGAAAACAATACAATGAAACATTGAGAAGGTTGGATTTATTGTATCAATGTAAAACTAAAAAAGAATATTCATAACTTCATAACTTAGTTATCGAAGCTATCGAGATGTTGTCCCGGTGTCTGGAATCCGTACGGGTCTGGATGGGGAGAAACAGGCTCAAGCTCAATCCCTCCAAGACGGAGTGGCTGTGGATGCCGGCATCCCGGTACAGTCAGCTGCAGCCACGGCTGACTGTTGGGGGCGAGTCATTGGCCCCAATGGAGAGGGTGCGCAACTTGGGCGTCCTCCTGGATGGACGGCTGTCTTTCGAAGACCATTTGACGGCCGTCTCCAGGAGAGCTTTTCACCAGGTTTGCCTGGTTCACCAGTTGCACCCCTTTCTAGACCGGGATGCCCTATGCACGGTCACTCATGCTCTCGTGACATCTTGTCTGGATTACTGCAATGCTCTCTACATGGGGCTCCCCTTGAGGAGCACCCGGAGACTCCAGGTAGTTCAGAATGCGGCTGCACGGGTGATAGAGGGAGCCCCTCGTGGCTCCCATGTAACACCTCTCCTGCGCAGACTGCACTGGCTGCCTGTGGCCTTCCGGGTGCGCTTCAAGGTTTTGGTAATGATCTTCAAAGCGCTCCATGGCATAGGGCCGGGCTACTTACGGGACCGTCTGCTGCCACCGAATGCCTCTCACCGACCCGTGCGCTCTCACAGAGAGGGACTCCTCAGGGTGCCGTCGGCCAGGCAGTGCCGACTGGCGACACCCAGGGGAAGGGCCTTTTCTGTGGGGGCCCCCACCCTCTGGAACGAGCTTCCCCCAGGACTTCGCCAACTTCCTGACCTTCGAACCTTCCGCCGCGAGCTTAAGACACATCTATTTATCTGCGCAGGACTGGACTAGAATTTTAAATTTTTAAATGTTTAAATTTTAAATCTGGTTTTAAATGGGGTTTTATTATTTATATCTCTATTTTAAATATTCGGCCTATGTAATAAGTTTTTTAAATTAATGTTTTATCCTGTATATATATATATGTTTTTTAAGTGGCTGTAAACCGCCCTGAGTCCCTAGGGAGATAGGGCGGTATAAAAGTGTGAATAATAAATAAATAAATAAATAAACTACTCTGGATTCACCTCACAGTTTGGGAAAGAACTATAGTTTTGTTGTTGTGGCAATGCAAGCTATCTCCTGCCTCTTCCATATATTACATGCATCTATGGTGGAGTCTGTGTTACAGTTACACCTCACAGTACTGCTTGAATTATTTGGAGAACAACAGTAGATTCTGTAGAGCTAAGTAGTCACACAAAGAAGAAAGGAAGAAACAGCTAATTACTGCAACCTCCTATTTCCATCTCTTCCTGGCTTAGAGGAGCATCAGGTCATAAATGTGATGATGTGAAGGCTTTCCGTTCCTTTTGTCATCCTTCACTTTGAGCCTCTTCCACTTCTGAACTTTGACATACTCCACTGATAAACAGCTCGATGATCTATCCAGACCTTGATGATCTATCTAGTACCTATGATTCTTGACGAATATATCTTGTCTTTTTATGTACACTGAGAGCATATGCACCAAAGACAAATTCCTTGTGTGTCTAATCACACTTGGCCAATAAAGAATTTTATTATTATTTTATTTTTATTATTTATTGAATTTCTAGACCGCCCTTCTCCCGAAGGACTCAGGGCGGTGTACAGAATCCTATTCTATTCTATTCTATTCTATTCTATTCTATTCTATTCTATTCTATTCTATTCTATTCTATTCTATTCTGGGGATGCCCAACCTTTTGGCTTGTCTGGGCTGCATTGCATGAATTTTCTTGACTTCCATATAAATATAGTTAATGTAGATAAATAACATCATGTTAAAAGTTTAAAATCATGTGGCCCATGGGCCGTAGGCTGGCCATGACTAATCCAGGAACCGGGAAAATCTGAAATATTTTTTTCATTGTGATTGGGTTAAATAGAGCTATAAATGGGGTAATACGAATTTCCCTGCTTGGATAGTCCATGCATCTGCCCACTGCATGCTAAGCTTTTCTTTTATACCTAATGAGAAGATTTTATTACATTGTTGCAGAACGTTTAACATGCCCCTACAATTATGACATCATTTAATTGTATGCTTTAAAAAAATTAACGAAAAATGTTAAAGCCCACATTTAATCAGCCTTTATTATTTGCTCTGTATAATTACTGTGTTTTAAATTTAAGAAGTTCCTTACTATTTTCCAGGCAATGACCCTGAATTATACCTGGGTGATAATCTTCAAATTAAGAAAAAATATATATTAAAAAGCAGTGTGGGAGTATAATTGACTTGCAATACAGTCCTCCCACTCTTGTCAGTATTGGGGAGAATAAGGATATTGCAGTAACAATCCCCAATGGTCTGAATTAGAACGGATTCTGCTCTTTTCTCTGCTTTTTGTTTGTATTTCCTGCCTGAAATGAAATAATATATACCTCATTTTAACAAGTGGATCTCTAACTTTGATCCTCAGAGAAGGGTTTTTGGAAAAGAGGAATTAAAATGGGTCAAGTAAGAGAGCGGTTTCTTTTATTTATTTGACTCTGCAAACTAAATTAAAATTTGATTAGATGTGTTGCCACAGCAACCTAGGCCCCCACATCATGTGGTTCACAGAGAAAAACATAGCTGGATCAGACCATTTAATCCACCACTACCATCCCGTTTTTAATAATAAAAAAGTAAGCAAATGCTCCCAAACAAGAAGTGCAAGCAAGAAAAGTTTTATTATTTCAATCCCTAAGATGCAATACTTGGAGAATATGGCTCTAGAGGGATGACAAAGTGAAATCAGTCTCCACAAAACATGTTATTTTTAAAGTTAGGCCCTGTCCATTTTTTTGGTTGTTTCCTCTAAAAGCCCCGCCCCCCCGCCCCCAGTTTGGGATTTATAACCCAACATACAAGATTATTTTGAAGATTGCAAAAGATTATTTCCAAAATAAAATTTGTTGTTTAATTTAACAAGCATTTTCAATTCTTACTTGCAGTATTTTATTTCCTTAATGGCTCTTATCTTTGCTTGCTTCTTAGGTGTTTTAATTACAATTTTGATTGCTTTAAGCCATCTTGTCTCATCCATTTATTATTTCCCAGTAAACATGTAACAGAGAGTTCTGTTTACTTTCCACCTCTCTTCTCTGTCCTACTAAGCTTGGGAAGACCTTCAGAACTATGGCTTGATTTCTAAGCCAGTTTTGATAGCATGCTCTCATCCTCCTCTTCCTCCTGCTCTCCTCTGCCATACTTTTATCTTTATTCATGTACTTCGCTTACAGACACCTATGCATTTAAGAACTTGCCATTGTTTTTGTATGTATCTTTTAACATTGGCCTATCTCTCTGGATTTCTGTTTCTCTCTGTTTCCTATAATTCATCATTGTCTCTTTCTTGGATTCTCCAGAACTTTGAGCCTCGGTCTCAGCCATTGTTCCATCCATCAACCACCACCCTTTCTCTGGCTCTTCAAGTGTCCTGAGACATTCTTTCTGTGTCATCTCAGATGGCAGTTGCTGGTGATCTGATAGTAACTGTGCATTGTGGGAGATGGAGAAGAGACTCCTTTGGAGTAGGCTTCCGGAACGGTCTTTGCTAGCTTGCTTCTTTTCTGTTCAGTCTTCCTTTCCTTTTATACTTTGGAAAAGCATTTACATTTGTTGTGCGCATGATAGATAAGCCTTTTACTTGGATAACAATAATAAATTCATATAGGATTGAGGTGGCCAATTAATTGGTGTCTCTTTTTTCTGTTTTCCTTTCTTTGTTTCCTCATAAATATATCTCCTCCATACATATATTTCATCATAACAAAATAGAAATGAATATTGACTCAAGAAAAATAATGGAGAAATGTAATAACTGTGTATACCTTTTTTCTGATGGCCCATGATCATAGGGACATTTTAAATGGGACCAGTGTATGAGATAACTTCCCAAATTAAGAAAACATCCAAATTAATAGGATAAAGAACAAGTAAAAGATATTTGCATGTGTATTCTGATATTTCATATTTTTTAAGGCAGATGAAGTGGAAGAACATAGTGAGTTGAAAATGGCAGGCATATTATCTTGATCCTTGATAAAATTTTGTTTAAAACTTCATTTCTATGAAAATAGAAATGGGATAAAAATTCATTTAATTCATATTTCAGGACAATTCCTCCTTCCCTAGTTTTCCATTATCGAACCAGTGCATGAACTGAAATTTAGTTATCTTTGGACATCACACATTTAGAAATTTTGCATGTAGATTCTCAACGGGGGGGGCAGAGGTTGACCCCGCGGCGCCTCACTTGTGGGGTGCCGCAGGGGTCGATTCTCTCGCCCCTTCTGTTCAACATCTATATGAAGCCGCTGGGTGAGATCATCAGTGGCTTCGGTGTGAGGTACCAGCTGTACGCTGATGACACCCAGCTGTACTTTTCCACACCGGGCCACCCCAATGAAGCTATCGAAGTGCTGCCCCGGTGTTTGGAAGCCGTACGGGTCTGGATGGGGAGAAACAGGCTCAAGCTCAATCCCTCCAAGACGGAGTGGCTGTGGATGCCGGCATCCCGGTACAGTCAGCTGAGTCCGCGGCTGACTGTCGGGAGCGAGTCATTGGCCCCGATGGAGAGGGTGCGCAATTTGGGCGTTCTCCTGGATGCACGGCTGTCTTTTGAAGACCATTTGACGGCCGTCTCCAGGAGAGCTTTCCACCAGGTTCGCCTGGTGCGCCAGTTGTGCCCCTTTCTAGACCGGGATGCCTTGTGCACAGTCACTCACGCCCTTGTGACGTCTCGTCTGGACTACTGCAATGCTCTCTACATGGGGCTCCCCTTGAAGGGCATCCGGAGGCTGCAGTTAGTCCAGAATGCAGCTGCGCGGGTGATAGAGGGAGCCCCTCGTGGCTCCCGAGTGACACCTATCCTGCGCAGGCTGCACTGGCTACCTGTGGCCTTCCGGGTGCGCTTCAAGGTGTTGGTGAATGTCTTTAAAGCGCTCCATGGCATAGGGCCGGGTTACTTACGGGACCGCCTGCTGCTACTGAATACCTCTCACCGACCCGTGCGCTCTCACAGAGAGGGACTCCTCAGGGTGCCGTCGGCGCGACAGTGTCGTCTGGCGACACCCAGGGGAAGGGCCTTCTCTGTGGGGGCTCCCGCCCTCTGGAACGAACTCCCCCCAGGACTTTGTCAACTTCTGGACCTCCGAACCTTTCGCCGCGAGCTTAAAACTCACTTATTTATCTGTGCTGGACTGGGTTAGTTTTTTAAGTTATGGGTTTTTAATGGGTTTTATCTCCAAATTTTAATTGTGGCCAATTTAATAAGTTTTTTAATTGTATTTTAATTGTATTTATAGTGTATTGTGTATTTTTACTTGGCTGTGAACCGCCCTGAGTCCTTCGGGAGAAGGGCGGTATACAAATTTAAATAATAAATAAATAAATAAATAAATAAATAAATCAAAATATAACATGAATGAAAAGAAATGGAGAAAATGTCCATATTGATTAACATTTTCAATATGTTGAAAATCGAAAGAAACTGAAGATTTGAAATAAGGAAAGGAATATACTAAACATAATTTATAAAAACAACCTCTCTTTTTTCCTTTTATTTTCATTAATATATATTCTTTACTCATCTTACATTCCAAATCACAGTCATCTGAGTGCAGTGGTCATCCTCACCATATGGACCTATTGATGTTGACTTCTGCTACTCATAAAGTGTTTGGTCAATGGGGTTTTTATATAATGATTCTTGGTTTAGTAAATAAGGTGTAGGATGGATTAGTATCATTAGTAATGCTACAAAATTCCATGCTAATCTTAAGGACAAGTTTTGTGTTGAAACCAAGCACCTAGTTTTACCCAACCATGTTTAAATTATTCTCTGCTAGCTTCAATGATTAAATGCAAGCCAACATATTATTACATGCATTCCAGTGGTGGGTTTCAAACTTTTTTACTACCGTTTCTGTGGGGGTGGCTTGGTGGGCGTGGCAGGGAAGGATACTGTAAAATCTCCTTTCCCACCCCACTCCAGGATTACTGCAAAATCCCCATTTCCTCCCCATCAGCTGGGACTTGGGAGACAGAGAATAGATGGGGGCGGGGCCAGTCAGAATTTTTACTACCGGTTCTCCGAACTGTTCAAAATTTCCACTACCGGTTCTCCAGAACTGATCAGAACCTGCTGAAACCACCTCTGATGCATTCTACCTCTTTGAAGTACATGTTGTGTAAAACTGTTTTCAAGACCTTATGCAAAATTGCAAAAGCAAACATTTATTCATACACAGAAGCACATACACACATGTGAAACCAAAATGGGCAGATTCACTAAAATAAAAAAGGGCATCAATATAGTGAAGTCAATGTGTTTTTCTGCCATCCTTGCGATATGAGGAAAATATGCTGGTGCAAAATGTCCCTTCCAGCAACATACTCTTATGACATTTCATCAATGAGACTAGTCAGTGCAGCCATCATACATATCAGTGATTCTCCTCTACCTTTACATTTCTATTCCTTTTCTTCCAGTTTTTGGACAATTTTCTGGAAAGGACAAAATGCCTGGTGCCGTGGTAGAAAGAAGAAGGGGAATTTGATCTTGGCAACATGGAGAGTTGACCTGAGGGCTATCCAAATGAAATATCAACCTGATGGAAGAAGCAGAGTCGATATTCAAAGAAATTTTGCTGGGTGAGCAATAAAAAAGAAAGAACAGGTGTGGACTGGAGAAGAAGTTTGAGGGAGGCAGCAAATGTCAGAAGATGACAAAGAAAAGCCTACAAAGAAAGTATCTGTTGGAACACTCTTATCAGGACTGCATAAACAAACTTACTCACTTTTCTGGGTTGCCTGGCTGGAGCTCAACACATTGCTCAGCAAGAAAAGAGAAATAGTTTCTCACCCTGGAAACTTTTACTCAAAGCAAAGAAAGGAAGAGACTAAAAACTACTCAAGTAAGAAGTTGCTTATATACTCACAGTCAAGGCTGGAAGACTGATGGAGATAGTGTTAGTGCAGGAGAGCAAGCCTCAAACTGCTGCTGCCTGATTTACTTCCTTAGTTAAATGTTTTATGTTGAGCATTTGATTTCTTGGTTTGGACTGTGGAGGTTCCAAAGAATCTGTTTTTGTTGTCACCTCCTGTCCCTGAATGCTCAAGGGACTGGGGACAATTCTTTACATCTTGGAAAGGCCAGTGTTTGCTTTTTGTTATTTGCTAAAAGCATCTATTTGTTTACAAGAGTTTCTTTCACTCAAATGTTTTCCAGTGTTCCAGAAAATATTACTTTCAAACTGGAATCCCTTGGACTAGCTTCATGCTATTAGCCACAGGCTGACTACAAGATGGAGACTTTGTTGTGGGGACATATCTTTGGCAAAATGTAAGTTTTCAGACATGGAAAAGAGGATGAATGTTGAAAGAAACAAAAGTGACAAATATACTTGTTTAGAGTCCGAAAATACTCTAGATCTATATGTAAATGCTTGAATAAAAGTTTATATTGTTTTACATCAGGGCTGTCAAACTCCCAGCCCATGGCCCGGATGCATCATGCCCTGGCCATACCCATGTCCAGTTTAGCGAAGGGAAAAAAAGTCCCGGTATGTCATGTGACACCACCGTGATGACATGAGTTTGAGTATGCCCCTGAATATACATTTTTCCTGATACTTTCTTATACTTCTCTTTCAGTCAGACTGTGCTCATGATTAGCTTGCTAAGAGTTTCATAATATGGTTTATTTAAGGGTTCATTATTTTATTACAGTTATTTGAGTACTTCTGTTTTAAATGGGCACTGGATTTTGTGAGCCACTTTGGCTGTCTCCATTGAGAAGGGGAAAAGGGTGATAAAATATTAATTATACATAAATGCATCCAAGCTGATAGAGAAGAAATACATTTCACCAATACAGAGCTGGGTCAAGATTTTTCACTGTCTGTAGGAGAGCAGGAAATGGCTATTCATCATGATACAGAGTTTTGTACCTCAGGCCAGTCAAATCATTTTAGCACCTTGTATATAGAATATGCTGGATGTGCTTTTTCCTTTATCGACAGAACAAAAACACTGCAGGTTTTCATTGAAAGAAAAAAACTCATTTCTTGCCTCTTAGCTCTTGTAGGATCTTATTTACCTTCAATTATTCTTGGATGGGGGAAAAAAAGATTCACAAGAACAGAATAAAGTCTATTGTCCTGAATAGTTGTACAGTCATGTTTCTAAGACAAACATCTAGATTAACAATGGTAGCTTCAGAGAAGAGAATTGCAATTCTATAGAAAGTAGCATTTCTCAATCCTTTTGAACTGTTTCAAAAAGTTTTCCTTTTTGCTTGGCCTGCTGTTCTCCAGATGTAGCTATTAATTTGCTCATTCAATTTTGAACCCTTGTTTCCATAGTAGGATTAGTCAATAGGGCTGAAGGGAGAATGCTCTGCTTCCTTCTTGATTCTCTCACTGGCTTTAACTCTGACCAGCATATTTATTGATCCTAGCCATGTGTGGAGGGAGCAATGAAGTCTGGGATCAAAATTTATGCCAAGTGAGGTTAGGAAGTAGTACTATCTGTCATAAAGTTTCAGTGAAGCATGTCCTATAAGTTGACAGCCAAGGTGCTAATTAATAGCAGAACCAAGCAGATGAATACGCTCCGCTCAGCAGTATCAAAATTTTAATTCTCAGCTGTTTGTTTGTTACACCTGTAGGAATAAGTTAAAAAGGGAAAATGGAAAATCATATTGCAATACTGATTCTATTAATCATGGGTATCTTCTCATGGTGCTAATAGCAGTTATAAAGAACACAAAGTTATAAAGTTTTGTAATAAATGGCCTCTCTTAATAAAGAAAATGGAAAAGTGTTAAACGCTTTAAAACATTTTTCTTCTTCTAACGTTTTATGGTATGCTATCCTTAAGAGAATAAACATAAAAATTAAGATGATATATAATGTCTGTTGCATAAAAGGGTTGGATCCAGGGAAGGTTTCATATACTGAATTTCCTCTGAAATAAATAGGTCTGAAATGACTTGTAAGAAGCAATCTAATTAATATTCACACCAAAAATTAATAAAAATGTAGTAATTTTTCTAGTCAAGTGCTAGCATGACGAACGGAAAATAGATTCATCTGAAGTCTCTAGAAGATTCCTTTTGTTCAGTAGGTTTGCACTGTTCTGACTGCTCAGTTGAGCAAGATAGCACGTAATGTATCACACACTACCAATACATTTCCATGATTATCTCAGAACATTGTTATCATTCTGCAGAATTCTTTCCTAATACATTGTGCTATGAATGTTTGGCACGATACAGGGAAACTATTATTTTATGTTTAATTACTCGCTCCAGGTAAGCAATTTGTCATCTCAATTAGCTATTGCATAAAGAAATGAAATTAAGACGTGGCCCCTCAGGTTGCTAGGTTTTCAAAAATTATGTAATTCTGATTTGCCTTATCAAAAGAAATGGAAAGCCGAGGCTGACTGCTCAATGCTTTCAAAGGAGGCAAATTATTTTTATGCTCTCTGAGCTTGGTTGTTTATTTGCAGACATTTTATTATCCATCTAGGTAGCACTAATGATGCTTAGAGCGTGCCAAGGACTCCACAGTTTAACCCTGAATTTCAGATATTCTTTTCTATTGAAATTCTCTTTATCCAGACTTGGAGAACAGGTGCTTAAGCTATATATGAACTTTCAACAAAATCCTTTTAAAATATCCTTGATTTCAAAGAGAAGCTGCTTGCTATTATTATGCTAACAATATTGGAGGCAAGCAGTTGTCAATTTACATCTGTATTTCGGGATTGAAAGTACTGATCAGCATGGCTTTCTTGACATAGGGAAGAGTTTGGTGATCATTTGGTAAACCAGAGAGAGCAGTTTTGACAGGATTTTTTTTGGCATGTGTCAGATCAATAGTTGCCTCTGTGTATAAACTTCAGATTCAGCACATGATCAGGCAGGTTAGATTCAAATAGTAATCCCAAAGGTGCTTTTTCAAGAGGCAACTGGACTTTCTGGTTTTGCAATGAAATGTCTGCAAGAATAGAATAGAATAGAATAGAATAGAATAGAATAGAATAGAATAGAATAGAATAGAATAGAATAGAATGAAGCTATCGAAGTGCTGTCCCGGTGTTGGAAGCCGTACGGGTCTGGATGGGGAGAAACAGGCTCAAACTCAATCCCTCCAAGACTGAGTGGCTGTGGATGCCGGCATCCCGGTACAGTCAGCTGAGTCCTCGGCTGACTGTTGGGGGCGAGTCACTGGCCCCGATGGAGAGGGTGCGCAATCTGGACGTTCTCCTCCTCCTTTTGAAGACCATTTGACGGCCATCTCCAGGAGAGCTTTCCACCAAGTTCGCCTGGTGCGCCAGTTGCGCCCCTTTCTAGACCGGGATGCCTTATGCACGGTCACTCACGCCCTCGTGACGTCTCGCCTGGATTACTGCAATGCTCTCTACATGGGGCTCCCCTTGAGGGGCATCCGGAGGCTTCAGTTGGTCCAGAACGCGGCTGTGCGGGTGATAGAGGGAGCCCCTCGGGGCTCCCGTGTTACACCTATCCTGCGCAGACTGCACTGGCTACCTGTGGCCTTCCGGGTGCGCTTCAAGGTGTTGGTGACAATCTTTAAAGCGCTCCATGGCATAGGGCCGGGCTATTTACGGGACCGCCTACTGCTACCAAATACCTCTCACCGACCCGTGCGCTCTCACAGAGAGGGACTCCTCAGGGTGCCGTCAGCTAGGCAGTGCCGTCTGGCGACACCCAGGGGAAGGGCCTTCTCTGTGGGGGCTCCCACCCTCTGGAACGAACTCCCTCCAGGACTTCGTCAACTTCCGGACCTCCGAACCTTTCGTCGCGAGCTTAAAACGCACTTATTCATCTGCGCGGGACTGGATTAGATTTTAAAGTTATTGGTTTTAAGGGGTTTTTTATTATTTATATTGTTTTTTAAATTCGGCAATAGAATAAGTTTTTTAATTGTTGTTTTTTAATTTGTATTTATATGTATTTTAACTGCCTGTGAACCGCCCTGAGTCCTTAGGGAGATAGGGCGGTATATAAATTTGAAAAATAATAAAATAAATAATAATAATAATAGAATAGAATAGAATTCTTTATCGGCCAAGTGTGATTGGACACACAAGGAATTTGTCTTGGTGGGTACGCTCTCGGAGTACATAAAAGAAAAAATACATTAGTCAAGAATCATAAGGTACAACACTTAATAGTAGTCATAGGGAAACAGTCAATATAAATCTTAAAGATACCAGCAACAAGGTTACAGTCATACAGTCATAAGTGGGAGGAGATGGGTGATAGGAATGATGAGAAGATTAATAGTAATGCAGACTTAGTAACTAGTTTGACAGTGTTGAGGGAATTATTTGTTTAGCAGAGTGATTGCATTCGGGAAAAAACTGTTCTTGTGTCTAGTTGTTCTGGTATGTAGTGCTCTATAGCATTGTTTTGAGGGTAGGAGTTGAAACAGTTTGTTTATTTATTTATTTTATTTATTTATTTATTTATTTCGTCGTAACAATATATACAAGTATAACATAAAGGATTATATAATATATAAACATATATATGAGGAGAAACAAGGTACTATAAACACACATATATATAAGGGAAGAAACAATAGGACAGGAACGGTAGGCACGTTTGTGCTCTTATGCACGCCCCTTAGGGTCCTCTTAGGAAAGTGGTGAGATCAACCGTGGATAGATTTAGAGTAAAACTTTTGGGGTTATGAGAAGAAACCACAGAGTCAGGTAATGCATTCCAAGCATATATAATTCTGTTACAGAAATCGTGTTTTCTGCAATCTAAACTGGAGCGGTTGACATTGAGTTTAAATCTGTTGGTAGCTCTTGTGATATTGTTATTGAAACTAAAAAAGTCATTGACAGGAAGGACCTTACAACGGATGATTTTATGAGCTAAACCCAGATCCTGTCGAAGGCGACGAAGTTCCAAGTTTTCTAGACCCAGGATATCAAGTCTGGTGGAATAAGATATTTTATTGGTTTTGGAGGGGTGGAGAACTCTTCTTGTAAAATACCTTTGGACACGCTCAACTGTGTTGATATCAGATATATGGTATGGGTTCCAGACAGGCGAGCAGTAATCAAGAATTGGCCTAGCAAATGTTTTATATGCTCTGGTCAGTAGCGTGGTGTTTTTTGAAAAGAAGCTACGTAGAATTAAGTTAACAACTCTTAGAGCCTTTTTTGCTATATAGTTGCAGTGGGCTTTGGCACTTAGATCGTTAGATATAAAAACTCCAAGGTCTTTGACAGGGTGGGGGGTCATCTGTGAGGTAATGCCCATCAAGCATGTACTTTGTGATTGGGTTCTTTCTTCCATTATGTCCAGGATGTGAGGGATCTGTAAATATTTTCACAGCCCTCTTCTTGACTCGTGGAGTATACAGATCCTCAATGGAAGGCAGGTTGGTAGCAATTGTTTTTTCTACAGTTCTGAAGTCTGTGTCTGTCTTGTTGGGTTGCAGAACCAAACCAGACAGTTATAGAGGTGCAGATGACAGACTCAATAATTCCTCTGTAGAACTGGATCAGCAACTGGAAAACAACCAAGTTCAGAGAGCACCAAAAACTCCACAGTAATCAGGAATATAAATATAAATATCCTACTGTCCCCATTTATATGTACTCATTTTATGTGTTTATGGCTATGTTTTGCTTATTTATATCCATTTATTTGCGCTATTTTTTTCCATGTGTCCATGTCTATGTCTATACTGATACTTGTTTCCTTGTACTTGTTGACAAATAAATAAATAAACAAACTAAAATCTCTCAGAATTATGAGAATGTAGGAAGTACAGACATACAGATATACCTATACTTAGTTGCCAATAAAACCAAATTGCCTGAATTCATGGAATCTTTTAAAGTGGATGATAGCTATCACAGTGATCTGCTGTGCTTCAGAATTTACTGCAGTGTTTTTGATTTGCAAAGCCCTATAAAATTCTTAATTCTTTCAAACCTGTACACACTGATCCAGCTACATTGTTGTTGTAAACAGTTGCAGAACAAAAAGGCTTGGTTATTATCCTGCAAACAGAGACAGCAGCTCTTCAAAAACAGTGCAAACAACTGGAAGATCTGAATCTCTGAAAACCCTATCACCCTCGAACCAAGCCACAAAGGCAAGAGAAACAACAAACAGAAGAAACACAGAAAGGGAAGATTGGAGGGCTGATACAGAAAAGGAAGGACAGTAGGAAAAAAAAAGGTTCAGAAAGCAGAATCATTCAGCTTCCAGAAATTATAAAGGTAAAGGTTCCCCTCGCACATACGTGCTAGTCGTTCCCGATTCTAGGGGGCGGTGCTCATCTCCGTTTCAAAGTCGAAGAGCCAGCACTGTCCAAAGACGTCTCCGTGGTCATGTGGCCGGCATGACTCAACGCCAAAGGCGCATGGAACACTGTTATCTTCCCACCAAAGGTGGTCCCTATTTTTTCTACTTGCATTTTTACATGCTTTCGAAACTGCTAGGTTGGCAGAAGCTGGGACATGTAACGGGAGCTCACCCCATTACACGGCAGCACTAGGGATTTGAACCGCTGAGCTGCCGAACTTTCGATCAACAAGCTCAACGTCCTAGTCCCTGAGCCACTGCGTCCCTTATATTATTATACTGCTGCATAATAATATAATATTATTTATAATATAATATATTATATAATAATATAATATTATAATAATAATATTATACTGCTTATATTATTATACTGCTGCATAAATCTGATCTCTGTTGTTGATTAATATCAGCTTTTGGGCATCGAGTTTTCAGTCAATTTCTTTTTGATTTTTATGTTTCAAATTTGGGAGTGTCTCTTTCCTTCTCCTTGGGTCTGGATGCCTTATCAAATGGGATCATTTGAAAAAGTATAAACTGTTACTTTTACAGGAGAGCCACCTACTCCTGTTCAAGGCGGAAGAAATATTGAGGTCCAGTTCCAAGCCAGGAGAAAGGTATTGGAAATAAAATGGAGGCTGGAGGCTGATTGGAAACAAAGGTTCCATTTATTGATGAAACAAAACCACCAACCCCATGTGATTTTGGGACAGCTGACAAAATGGAGTTGAGAGTGGATGGGTTTTTATATCTTCTTTGGGCTTTGTATTTGAGCTTTCTGCTCCTGTGCAAGAACATGTCCTTTAATATTCAATTGGCTGTTGTCAGATTCCTATGGGGTCATGGCTGGCCCTGTAGGCAAAAGGGTCCTAGGTGTTTGTCTGAGGTAATTTTGTCAACCTTTTGTTTGTTGCTTCTCTGAGTTTCTGTCTTGATCCAGTCTTTCTGAATGGATTACCAAATCTGCATTTCTAAAAGCTGGTCTCTTCAGTTTCTGCTTGGGGCTGGTTTGTCCCTCCCTTAAGATTTTTTCATTTCTCCTTTAGGTGAAATATTTTATCCTGCCCTTTTTTTAATATTTCCCAAAATATTTCATTCTTTGGTGAGGAGGGGGAGGGCTTCCCACACTGTGATTTCCAGGATCCCAGCTACATCTAGAGACCCTCAAGTTAAAATAGGCTAGGAGAAAAGTTTCCCCTAGTTTTGAATGTATTTTTTTACAGGTCTATGAGGGCACCTTTCTGTATACAATGCAGCAGGTCATGCCTGATTTAGAATAACATACATAACAATAACTTAACTAAGAGCTTTGTTTTACTGCCTGGCTGCTGAACAGGATATTATCAGAGATGCTAGAATTGAGAAGAACAAATAGAAATTTATCTGTATCATTTTGAGCTGGTATGTATGCAAGTACTACATACTAATAGTTGTATTTTTTTTAAAAAAAATCACATGGCCGAAATAATTCTTTTAAGTCCCTTAAATTATAACTGGAGGTACATTTATGTAAGTATTATTATGCTATCGAAACCTTAGGTATGTAAAAATGCTGAATTAAACTTTCATTAGCAAATATTGAGGATAGGAATGTTTTTTTTCTGCATTTTAAGTAATTTTATTATATTCAAAGATGCATAGGTAATATATATAATATTTTGATGAATACCTACGGAATTACTTCTGTATTTACTACAATTGATCAGAGCCAGGCATCATTATATGAAAGTTCTCCAGACAAAGAGAAGAACAAAATAGGAACATAGTGCCATAATTGCTCTTGTCAATCTTTACTGTTTAATCTTTATTTTGTTAATCTTTACTTTGGAGATTTTTTTGTCCATGAATCTCTGGAAAATTAGCAGTTTCTCACCTATGTTTTTTTTCCTTGCATACAGAGCCAATATAAAATTGCAGTGATTGAAGGAGACTTAAATGGGCACCTTCACTATTGGAATTTTGAATGTAGAGTGGATGAGGGATGTAGAAAGACTCAACCTAAAAACACTTTCTGGACTCTCATTTCCTGCATGTTCAGTGTTGAAAAAATATGGCCTTTGGTATTGCAAACAAAGTGTTGTTCACTTTAATATAACATATCATGCTTTTCCTCTAACCACTGCCATCTGTCAACAGTGAATTGCTTTTTCTGGAGCCTGTGTTCTTTCTTTTTGAATTCTGCCTGTAATATGACATTTTATTAGTGTTTTGAACCAACCTGCCATTGTAATTGCTTCTTATATTTTTCTTGTGTTTATTTTGACCTTTGGTCCAAATGTTTCAAGCTCTTCTCTTAGTAGCCAATACAAATAGATTGTGCATGTATTTTCCCCTAGTATTTATTTCCAGTGTTTGAATATCATCAAATTATTAAACTAATTAGATATCAAATGTTGGATACAATGGACAGTAGTTCAGTGGTGTTGCTTTTAATGTAATTAACATTTTTATGTATAGTGTAGAACAGTGGTAGTCAACCTGGCCCCTACCAGCCACTAGTGGGCGTTCCAGCTTTCATGGTGGGCGGTAGGGGTTTTGTCCGATACTGAAGCACTTTCCTTTTTTTTAATTTAATTGACTTTAAAAAAAATTTTCATAGCATTATTTAAAAACATTTTCATTAGGTTTCCATAAAATTCCCCGTGACAATTTACATTTCTGAAAATATACTATTTGTATCGCCCACGTATAAATTTAGTTACGTTATGTAAGCGAAACTCAATGGCGCTATAGTGTGACTGCAAACAAAAGAACCTTGTCCCAGAATAGCTTGCGCATCTCCCCCTACACCACCCAGCTGTAACAGACAAGCAGAGCTGGTAGCTGGTGCCCCCCCCAAACCCAATCCACGATGCGTGAGAGGTATGCACAGATGACAATACATGGGGCATTACTGTGGAACCGGTGGGTGGTTAGAAAATTTTACTACTAACTGAGATACAAAAGTGGGCGGTAGGTATAAAAAGGTTGACTACATCTGGTGTAGAAAGTTTTTGAATATCACTTATTACAAAGTAGCATTTTAGCTCAAGAGGGAAGTTGGATTAAATGATATCATGCCTATCTGAGCCAGACTCCTTCAATACAAACAAAAATTAGAATCTGTGTAAGGAGATTCCTGCACACTTCACTTGCGCAGAATTGACAGACTGTCTGCTAAACCAAAGCAAGGTTATGGCATACACTTGAAAGGAGACTGGAAGCCTGTAATTGTGGAGACTGTCTGGCAAGAACAAACAATGCTTTATTCACAGGGAATACGCACATGTAAAGCTTGTAACAATTCTGGGTAGTTAGAAAGCTGATAAAAGTAACAAAGAGTTAGGCATCTTGCAGACCTCAGCTAGAAGTTAGGAATAGAGATGGCCTGCAGCAAATAGAATGTGTATTAGATAACTCCTAAAGCATTCATTTGCCAACGCTTAGGAATAGGGACGACTAGAGACCAATAGCATAATTATTAGATCATTACTAGCAATAGCAATAGTACATAGACTTATATACCACTTTACAGTGCTTTACAGCCCTCTCTAAGTGGTTTACAGAGTAAGCATATTGCCCCCAACAATCTGGGTCCTCATTTTACTCACCTCAGAAGGATGGAAAGCTGTGTCGACCTTGAGCCTGGTGAGATTTGAACTGCCAAATTGCAGTCAGCAGAAGTAGCCTGCAGTACTGCACTCTAACCACTGCACCACCATGGCTCATAGATCATTACTAAAATATTTATTACCGTATATACTCGAGTATAAGCCGAGTTTTTCAGCACGTTTTTTGTGCTGAAAAGCGCCCCCTCGGCTTATACTCGAGTCTCACTGATGTGCCGGGAACCCCGCACAGGAGACGCCAAAGAGGCGGCGAGATCGTCCGGCGGGATTTGCCCAAGGCTGAGCAGTTCGCCGCGCGGGCCCGAGCCAAGCCGGTCGCAGTCCAGCGAGCGGTGAAAGCGACATGCGGCGCCGCTCGCTTTCACCGTTGGGCTGGACTGGGACCGGCTTGGCTCGGGTCCGCAGTAACTCCCGCCAGGCTGTGCCGCGAAGAAACCATTTAAAAGCCCCGCCAGGGCTTTCTTTCTTCTCCCTCCGTGCTTCAGAAGTTGGGCTTTTAAATGGTTTCTTCGCGGCACAGCCTGGCGGGAGTTACTGCGGACCCGAGCCAAGCCGGTCGCAGTCCAGCGAGCGGTGAAAGCGACATGCCGGCGCCGCCCGCTTTCACCGTTCGGCTGGACTGGGACCGCTTGGCTCGGGTCCGCAGTAACTCCCGCCAGGCTGTGCGCGAAGAAACCATTTAAAAGCCCCGCCAGGGCTTTCTTTCTTCTCCTCCGTGCTTCAGAAGTTGGGCTTTTAAATGGTTTCTTGGCGGCACAGCCTGGCGGAGTTACTGCGGACCCGAGCCAAGCCGGTCGCAGTCCAGCGAGCGGTGAAAGCGACATGCGGCGCCGCTCGCTTTCACCGTTCGGCTGGACTGGGACCGCTTGGCTCGGGTCCGCAGTAACTCCCGCCAGGCTGTGCCGAAGAAACCATTTAAAAGCCCCGCCAGGGCTTTCTTTCTTCTCCCTCCGTGCTTCAGAAGTTGGGCTTTTAAATGGTTTCTTCGCGGCACAGCCTGGCGGGAGTTACTGCGGACCCGAGCCAAGCCGGTCGCAGTCCAGCCGAACGGTGAAAGCGGAGTGGCGCTCGGCATGTCGCTTTCACCGTTCGGCTGGACTGGGACCGCTTGGCTCGGGTCCCCGCGGCGGGGCGGGGGAGCCGACTTTGGCCCTTTAGCAAGGAGGAAGGTGGGAGGGAAGCGGAGCTGCCGGCTGTGGCGCTCCGCTCGGAGCCGCCGCCGCCACCGCCGCCTGGAAGAGGGAGGAGCTGACCTTCACGCGTGGAGAGGGTGGGGGATGGGGGGTTGACCGGCGTGCAAGAGGAGCGAGCGTGGAGGAAGAGGAGGAGGTGACCTTCACGCGGAGAGGGTGGGGATGGGGGTTGAGGCGTGCAAGAGGAGCGGCGTGGAGGAAGAGGAGGAGGCGACGGCCCCGCCGGGACAGCGCTTCTAAGATCAGCCCACGCTCCGAAGAGGGAAAGGGAGCGAGTGGGTGGGTGGCTGGGACGAGACCCCCACCACAAACACACACACAGCCGGTCGGACGGCGCGGTTCCTTTCTCTGCTCTCTCTCGCTCTGCGTCAAGGCGCTGGAAGGGGGCGGAGAGCGCGAAACAGCAGCAGGAGCAGCCGCGCCGCCGCTTCCTCCTCCTCCTCCTCCTCCTCCTCCTTTCGTGGCGGGCTGCTTCCAAGTCTGGAAATCTGTTTTGGGAAGTGGTGGTGCAGCGCGGCAGTTCAGCCCTGTCGGCCGGGGGAAGGAGGCGGTGGATCGGATTCTCGCGCCACACCGAAGTCGGCTGGAAAGCTTGCTGCTTCTTCTTCTTTTTTGCTTCTCTCCCCCCCCCACCCCTCTTTTCGGCTCTCTTGCAACGTTGCTGCAGCTCCTCGGCTCCTTTTCCCGGCGCCCCAGGAGGCTCGGGCCTCTGCTGCCGATTGAATACTAAAATAAAATAAAAGAGCGGAGAAGACCGGGGCGCCGCTTTTGGTGTCCGCGTCCCTGTCGCCGCCCGGCAGGACGCGTTTAAAAAAAAGGGGCGGGGGAGTTGAAAAGAGGCTGCCTCTTCGGGTTACCTCAACATCCATTCCAGAGCCGCTAAAAGAGCGGCTGCTTGGCCCGCCCTGGTTGGGGAACGGCACAAAAAGGGTCCCTGGTGACCCAGAATTCATCCTAGCCCCATTGACTGGCCCCTTTGACTCCATAGGATTTAGCTGACGGGATTGTTAAACAGCGCTCGCACCTTTCTTCTGGGGAGAGAAGTCACTCTAATAAATATTGGGAGGTGTTTTCAAGGAAACATAGGGGTCCACCTTCTGCCCACAAGAAATGTAGGGAAATGCCACCATTCCCAGCCTTCTGAGCACATCAGCTTATCCTGGCAGAGGATGAGGAAAGTCGCATTTCAAAGCCTTTGGAAATCACCAGCTTGGAAAAAGCTAAATTATGTAGGGCTATTCAGCTACAACTTCGTGTTTAGGTTTTGTCTTTTGAAGCGAGATAATGATAGCTAGCTAGCTAGCTAATTAGATAGATAGATAGATAGATAGATAGATAGATAGATAGATAGATAGATAGATAGATAGATAGATAGATTAGAAAGAAAACAGAACAAAAAAACAGAATAATAGAGTTGGAAGGGACCTTGGAGGTCTTCTAGTCTAACCCCTGCTTACGCAGGAAACCTTATACCACTTCAAATGCTTATCCAATATCTTCTTAAAAACTTCCAGTGTTAGAGCATTCACAACTTCTGGAGGCAAGTTGTTCCACTGGTTAATTGTTCTAACTGTCAGGAAATTTCTCCTTAGTTCTAGGTTGCTTCTCTCCTTGATTAGTTTCCACCCATGCTTCTTGTCCTGCCCTCAGGTGCTTTGGAGAATAGTTTGATTCCCCCTTCTTTGTGGCAGCCCCTGAGATATTGGAATGTTCCTATCATGTCACCCCTAAACTAGACATACCCAGTTCACATGCCCCGTGAGACGTCTTGCTTGCATGTCACACACACGCACCGCTCGCTGGGAAAAAAAAAAAGGATGGAAGGAAGGAAGGAAGGAAGGATGGATTGATGGATGGAGGCGACCGCTTTGAAGCGCAACCCTTCTCCCGCAACTAAGGGGGGGGGTCAATGTTTTCCCCAATCCTAGGGTGTGGGGAAACAGTCATTCTTTCTTCCCCTAGTCTCTCCCGAGATCGCACTGCAGCGCCCATCATCCCCAGCCGGCAATCTGAGCTCGTGCCATCGATGTGGTCCTTGAACTTCCCCCTCCTTGTTTCTAACCCAGCCTAGGATGGCCGGGCGTGGAGGGTATGGTGGTGGTAAACGACCAGGAGAAAGCTTTCGCTCTTTTCGAGAGGTCCTCTTGGAAGGCTGCCTTGGAAAGGGAAAGTGGGAGGGGCAGAGATTTCTCCTCAAAGGTCCCCTTGGAAGGCTGGGTTGGAAAGGGAAAGTGGGAGGGGCAGAGATTTCTTCCTCTCGGGTCCCCTTGGAAGGCTGGGTTGGAAAGGGAAAGTGGGAGGGGCAGAGATTTCTTCCTCGGGTCCTTCTAGAGTCCTTGAGAAACTGATATCATACAAGGTTAATAAATTATACTCCTCCTCCTCATTGATGAGTTTTCATCCTGAAATTGATTGAAACATTGTACCATCATATGCTGCCATAGTATAGTGTTAACAACATCTGTAAAGATGATATATGAGCATGACACTAAGTTTTTCTATATTTCCCCTTTATTGAAAAACTTCCATCATGCTTCTTTCTGAAAACAAAGGTCATTATAATATACCTCATTATATATTTGATTTGATGATATTTCAGTTAATAAATACCATTTAAGGTGTTAAGCTTCCTTTCTTTTTCAGCAGCAAAGTGAATTACAACTTTAAAGAACTTTATTACTTTATATTCATTTATTTTAAGTATAGATTTTAGATTTTTAAACAAATATGTTTAGAGCTTTTATATCTTTCAAGTTATTCAAATTATCCCCTCAGCAGGTATATAATGGCATCCAATTCCAATATCATGTTGGGGCTTTTGAGCAAGGGAGGAGGAACGCGAGCACCGCCTTTCGCGCTGGCATTCCGGGATTTCCCTTTGTTTAGAGCTGGGAATCCTCCTTCCCCCTTTTGCACTTTTATTGTTTTTCGTTCAAATAAATATTCATGTTATTTTACTTGGCTCTATCTTTATTTTTTACATTGACCAGTAGCTGCCTCATTTCCCACCCTCGGCTTATACTCGAGTCAATAGTTTTTCCCAGTTTTTTGTGGTAAAATTAGGTGCCTCGGCTTATATTCGGGTCGGCTTATACTCGAGTATATACGGTAGATAATATTTCTTATATACCCCGCCTTATCCTGCCTTCTGCTTTAGTGAAAATGTATAAAGCTTTCTTAATTGTATTGTTCGAGGCTCTTGGCATTTTGGCCAGGACTCCTTTTCATGGAGCTCTTCAAAGAAAGGAAACAAAATTAGCACCTCATGTTTGGCATTCTTCATCTGTCCCAGCACCAGGCTCAGACCTGAATTGGGGACAACAGAATGTTTAATAAAAGGAAAACAAATGGAGGTACTTTTAAAACTGTGTTTGTGAGTTAAATGGTTAAAATTACCTAGACTAGATAGACATAATTCTGAGATGAATAAGATGGATGGCTACATGCAGGACGTCATCCACAATTTTCCACTATCTGATGCCCTCTATGTTGGAGTACAATTTCTATAATCTTCAGCACAAGATATTCGATTCTAGAAAAAAGAAAGATAATTATTGCAGTAGTTATATTAGAAGATTTTTTCCTGTATTTTTGTGGGACATTGCAAATACTTCGTTTCCTGTCCCTCTAAGAAAGTAGTGAGCCTTAGTATCCTATATTGGGGTTTTTTGGTTTTTTTTTTGGTAGCTTAACTGGCAACCCTTTCTAGGTGTCATAATTTGAAGTCAAACTTGGATGAAACATCAATGCAACATGCCAGCATTGATTCATCTCGAGAGTCCTTTTCCCAAAAGGGGCTTTATCTTAATTTTACAGGTTATCTTGCTCTCTACATTATGCAGAAAGTGAAACTCCCAGCACATAAAATATTCATCACTGTTTGAGAAATGAGTCTTAGAAAACAGCAATGAATCTGTAAATTCTTTGGTGGCGGAATTAAAGGGCCCTCTTGGGTAGCATTGTGGTCTTTATTAATACCATCTAGCAAAATGCTTTAAGGGGAGAAAAAGGCCTTTGTCTGCAACATGGCTGAA